>NW_026939429.1:0-9000 GCF_032062105.1 Saccostrea cuccullata | reverse complement strand
AGGGGCATTTGATGAGCAACACATTTTATGCATTAAAAGGTATTAAATGACACATCGTTTCAAAACTTTCTTTTAAAAAAAAACAATTCCAGTTTTTCTTTCTTTTTTGAGAAAAAAATATTTAAGAAGCCATGATCGCGTTGATAATATACTAAATTCAATGCCCTTAAAATTGTTGTACATAGCTGATTAATTTGAACACATTTTCTTTAGAAGGAAAAGAAAACAAACAAATATATCATACATTACCGTGTAATTTTATATTGTTGTTCCATTTTGTTAACTCTTAAAATATCACAAATATAACTAATTCAATATTAAATACTAATACAATTTAACATCCTGACCCATCGATAGCCATATTTAAAATGAAATGACTTCCGAATGAATCTTACACGATTCTTGCACGAAAGTCACACGTTTCTCACACGGTTCTTACACGAAAGTCGCACGTTTCTCACACGCTTCTCGCACGCTCGCTACACGATTTGCACGAAACGCTTTGAAGCTTACACGAAACGCTACACGGTTTACACGAAACGCTACACGGTTGCACGAAACGCTGCACGGTTTACACGAAACGCTACACGGTTTGCACGAAACGAAAGGCGCACGAAAGTCACACGCTTTTTTAGGGTAGTAGTACGTCTCAGGGTCTGTATACAAATACATTTATACTTTAACTTATTATAACATTACGAAAGCAGTTATACCTTGACTTAAAACAGTAGTATATAATATTGCAGGATACATTGTTTCTGATTAGATCATAATATATCGTGTGTAAAAAAAAACTCCTTGTAATACAATGTATACATAAAGTAAAAAAAAAAAATCAATGTCAAATTAAAAAAAATTATTCAAATGTAATTTTATGCACTTTAAAGAGAAAAAGCACTGCATATTAGAAATTTAATTTAGTATCAAATCTCTCTATTCAATCTTACATTGGAAGATAAATTCTGTGTCGGATTTGTTAGTGTGCCGGATAGTACATATTGTATTCTTTAAAGCAAGTAAAAAAACCCCTTAATTGGGAATTTCAATAAGGGTCCGAATTAACAGTAGAACAGATTGCATAGGTATCAAATTAAATATTCGTATCAAGACAGGAACGAATTTTTGCCTCATACTTCAGTTTCTAAAAGGTATTCTTAATCCTTTATTTTCAGTTTTGTAAATAAACGTAGTGTTTATTTGTAGATGACCTGGTTTTTTGTTTTGTAGGGCAATTGTAGATGACCTTGGGTTTGTGTTTTGTATGGTATTTGTAAATAACTTGGTTTTGTGTTTTGTAGGGTATTTGTAGATGACCTGGTTTTTTGTTTTTAGTGTGTTTGTAGATGACCTGGTTTTGTGTATTGTAGGGTATTTGTAGATGACCTGGTTTTGTGTTTTATAGGGTATTTGTAGATGACCTGGTTTTGTGTTTTGTAGGGTACTTGTAGAGGGCCTAGTTTTGTGTTTTGTAGGGTATTTGTAGATGATCTGGTTTTGTAGGGTATTTGTAGATGACCTGGTTTTGAGTTTTGGGGGGTGTTTGTAGATAACTTGGTTTTGTGTTTTGTAGGGTATTTGTAGATAACTTGGTTTTGTGTTTTGTAGGGTATTTGTAGATGACCTGGTTTTGTGTTTTGTAGGGTATTTGTAGATAACTTGGTTTTGTGTTTTGTATATAGGGAGTTTGCAGATGACCTGGGTTTGTGTTTTGTAGGGTATTTGTAGAGGACTGGAATTTGTGTTTTGTATGGTATTTGAAGATGACCTGGTTTTGTGTTTTGTAGGATATTTGTAGATAACTTGGTGTTGTGTTTTTGTATGGTATTTGTAGATTACCTTGGGTTTGTGTTTTTAGTGTGTTTGTAGATGACCTGGGCTTGTGTATTATAGGGTATTTGTAGATGACCTGGGTTTGTGTTTTGTAGGTTATTTGTAGAGGACATGGTTTTGTGTTTTGTAGGATGTTTGTAGATGACCTGGGCTTGTGTATTGTAAGTTATTTGTAGATGACCTGGGTTTGTGTTTTGTAGGGTATTTGTAGATGACCTGGGCTTGTGTATTGTAGAGTATTTGTAGAGGACATGGTTTTATGTTTTGTAGGATATTTGTAGATAACTTGACTTTGTGTTTTGTAGGGTGTTTGTACATGTATATGACCTGGTTTTTGTTTTGTAGGGTACTTGTAGAGTACCAGGTTTTGTGTTTTGTAGGGTATTTGTAGATGACCTGGTTTTTTTGTTTTAGTGTGTTTGTAGATGACCTGGTTTTGCGTTTTGTAGGGTACCTGTAGAGGACTGGGTTTTGTGTTTTGTAGGGTACTTGTAGAGGACCGGGTTTTGTGTTTTGTAGGGTATTTGTAGATGACCTTGGTTTGTGTTTTGTAGGGTATTTGTAGATGACCTGGGTTTGTGTTTTGTAGGGTATTTGTAGATGACCTGGGTTTGTGTTTTGTAGGATGTTTGTAGATGACCTGGGTTTGTGTTTTGTAGGATGTTTGTAGATGACCTGGGTTTGTGTTTTGTAGGATGTTTGTAGATGACCTGGGTTTGTGTTTTGTAGGGTATTTGTAGATGAACTGGGTTTGTGTTTTGAGTGTGTTTGTAGATGATCCTGGGCTTGTGTATTGTAGGGTATTTGTAGATTACCTGGGCTTCTGTATTGTAGGGTATTTGTAGATGACCTGGTTTTGTGTTTTGTAGGATGTTTGTAGATGACCTGGGTTTGTGTATTATAGGGTATTTGTAGATTACCTGGTTTTGTGTTTTGTAGGGTATTTGTAGAGTACATGGTTTTATGTTCTGTAGGATATTTGTAGATAACTTGACTCTGTGTTTTGTAGGGTGTTTGTATATGACCTGGTTTTTGTTTTGTAGGGTACTTGTAGAGTACCAGGTTTTGTGTTTTGTAGGGTATTTGTAGATGACCTGGTTTTTTGTTTTTAGTGTGTTTGTAGATGACCTGGTTTTGCGTTTTGTAGGGTACTTGTAGAGGACCGGGTTTTGTGTTTTGTAGGGTATTTGTAGGAAGTTTGTAGATGACCTGGTTTTGTGTTTTGTAGGGTATTTGTAGATGACCTGGTTTTGTGTTTTGTAGGGCAATTGTAGATGACCTTGGGTTTGTGTTTTGTATGGTATTTGTAGATTACCTGGGTTTGTGTTTTGTAGGGTATTTGTAGAGGACATGGTTTTATGTTTTGTAGGATATTTGTAGATAACTTGACTTTGTGGTTTGTAGGGTGTTTGTATATGACCTGGTGTTTGTTTTGTAGGGTTCTTGTAGAGTACCAGGTTTTGTGTTTTGTAGGTTATTTGTAGATGACCTGGTTTTTTTGTTTTTAGTGTGTTTGTAGATGACCTGGTTTTGCGTTTTGTAGGGTACTTGTAGATGACCTGGTTTTGTGCTTTGTAGGGTATTTGTAGGAAGTTTGTAGATGACCTGGTTTTGTGTTTTGTAGGGTATTTGTAGATGACCTGGGTTTGTGTTTTGTAGGGTATTTGTAGAGGACCGGGTTTTGTGTTTTGTAGGATGTTTGTAGATGACCTGGGTTTGTGTTTTGTAGGGTATTTGTAGATGAACTTGGTTTGTGTTTTTAGTGTGTTTGTAGATGACCTGGACTTGTGTATTGTAGGGTATTTGTAGATTACCTGGGTTTGTGTTTTGTAGGGTATTTGTAGAGGACATGGTTTTTGTGTTTTGTAGGATGTTTGTAGATGACCTGGGTTCGTGTTTTGTAGGTTATTTGTAGAGGACCTGGTTTTGTGTTTTGTAGGGTATTTGTAGATGAATTGGGTTTGTGTTTTGTCGGGTACTTGTAGATTACCTTGGGTTTGTGTTTTGTAGGGTATTTGTAGAGGACATGGTTTTGTGTTTTGTAGGATGTTTGAAGATGACCTAGGTTAGTGTTTTGTAGGGTATTTGTAGATGAACTGGGTTTGTTTTGTAGGGTATTTGTAGAGAACATGGTTTTGTGTTTTGTAGGGTATTTGTAGAGGACCTGGGATACAGGATCAGGATCTGTCCCTTCCCGAGTCTTCATGGCTGTTGTCACCTACTTACCACTATAGCAATGGGCAAGGAACACCGAGAGGATTCTGATAGCACTGGGGCAATTTATATGTTTCTTAATTTATGTGCTCTTTGGGATATTTGTGAAATAACAATTGATCTAATTTCAATGTAGGTAAATCAAGACCAACAGGCTTGAGTGAATGCCTGGCAGCAATAGAAACACATGTGAAACTCTTAGATTTACCTCAGAAAGATGATAAACGGTAAATCTGACTTGTAAGCAATTAAAGGTCTGGATAAAATCACATGTAAAATGCATTGCAATATCCTGATCCCATCAACATTTAAGGTATGACTATTCATGATTGCAAAATTTTTCTTTAAATTCAAAACCATGTGAACATGCCCTCGCCCAAATTACCGTTGGTAAAGGTTTAGACATTACCTTTGATTCAAATGCTATATTTGCGTCAGGTATAAGCTTTTACTGATATTTTTGTATCATCCGAATCGAAGATATTGGGGGTATCAGGGGTACATAAGTTTTGGCTCGTCTGTCTACAGTCCCTGAAACGTTCTACTTTCCCAACTGAACGGTGAACGAACGGTGAACGAACGCTGAACGAACGGTGAACGAACGCAGAGCGAACGGTGAGTGAACGATGTGCGAACGGTGAACGCAACTTGGTGAACGATGTGTGAACGGTGAACGGTGAGTGAACGCAGAACGCGAACGGGGCGCGAACGCGAGCGCAAAGTGAACGGTGAACGAACGGTGAACGCAAGATGAACAACTTATTCGGAAGGTCTTCGATCTTTTCCTTGTATTGAAATTATTCTTTTATTCTATAATTCAAATGTCAAAAATAAATATAAATACACAATAGATAAACAAAAGAGAAATAAATAGATAGATAAATAAGTAATTATAATAAATAAACAATAAAAATAAATTCTAGACATACGTATGTTTAAATCCATATTTTAATAAGATGATTTGAATCGCTGTCAAACGTGTATTTGTTACCGCGTGTAGTTAAAAAATAAATTAATCTTATATACTAGTAAATAATTATGCTTATTCTTTTAACTAATAATATAATGTGGACTTCAGAAGATAAAACTACTACTGAGATAAACAATAAATAAATAAATAAATAAAAACATTTTTTCTGCACATACATATGTTTAAATCGATATTTTAATGACATGATTTTAATCGCCGTCAAACGTGTATTTGTTACTGCGTGTACTTAAAAAATAAATTAATCTACTTATATAGTAAATAATTATGCTTATTCTTTTCACTAATAAGATAATGTGGACTTCTAAGATAAAACTACTACTTATAGAATTAATTAATTACATTGTACGGGGTTGAAACAACCGTACATGTATTTCCGCGCCAAAGCCATTCTGAGTAAAATAACGGATTTTTTTTAAAATCACAATTATCTGTTGACATTGACTGTTATCGTACTGCACAAAAATTCTCGTTTTATTTAAATTCTACTGCAAAATATTCTTTATGTGCCTTTTTATTCTTTTATGACGATTATTTTAGCTAACTTCATGTATCTGTAGACATTTCCCGGCCGTGATTATACTCGGTCAAGATGTTGGAAAGAGGCATTCAAATTATTTGTAATACATGTGTAGATTAAATGTTCAAAAGTAAATAAGTAATGTGTTGTCATAGTTTTATTGAACAGAGATATGTACGAGAGAGAGAGAGAGAGAGAGAGAGAGACAAAGAGAGAGAGCCCGACAGTAAGAGACAGAGATAACCCCCGCGATTCTCAGATATATGTTGTATCAAATAAAAAATTTAATTATTTTTCCTAAATATTCCAAGCAATAAAGGAAATCTTTTTTTAATAGATTAACAAATCCACTTGACAGTAATCATTGGCTTTTATTTTCCATCATCAAATTCACACAGTTCACAGGAAGTCCGTGCTACATTTGTAGTAGCGTGCTTGTGCTGTCAATCAAAATAATTCGACACAGTGGAGGTGTGGAAATCGCGTTTCACTGAACATGCCGAAGGCAAAAAGTCACTAGTATTCCAAGAAATTTTAATATTTTTCTCTATCATTTCTAGATCTGATTTTTGCAATCCTGCAGAAAAAAAAATAATTCTAACATATATTCAGAAGGATTAAGTTTTAAATTGAATTTGAAACATATTCCCTGCCAATTTAAAATACTACTGTCGGCACAAGTTTATACTAAAATACTATTCTTTAATGACTGTTTGATGTTGGTTTTAAGACTGATTTACTTGTGTTACAATAAAAATTAGATATTAATGAAAATATACTGAAAAAAAAACTCAATAAGAATTTTATTTCGGGAGAAAAGGCACCGGGGGGGGGGGGGGGGGGGGGGGGAGGGGAGGAGTCTTAATTATACTGAATAGCAAAAAAGCATATTTTTAAACATATGTTTAGGTACGGTGAATTTAGGAAGGATTTTTTCTTCTCTAATACTAGACTATTTTAAACTGTTGGTCTTTTCTAAAATTTAAAACCACACCATCAATTTAATTAGCTCTAAAGAAATTTAATTAACTGAATATTTGCAGTTCTGTTCATAATTCTCAAACCTACATGCAGTTTAAATATGTGTTACTGTAGAAGTAATTTTTCTATGTATTCTTGTCCTGTGTAAGACTTCGATTAATTATTATACATCCATTAATAATTTGTCCAATTTCAAATTACATCAAATTGATGCCGTGCGTGAAGCATTTGTACATTGCCCTTTTTTAATTTAATATTTTAGCATCGTTCTACATACATGTAGGTACTTAATGTATTAATTATTTTCCAGGGAAAATTCAGGAAATAAGTAACAGCTGAGTTATAATAATAGAAAAAATAAAAATCATAGATAATTTTTGCAATGAAATAATTATTCTTCAAGCACGATATCTAAGTTATTTAATTAAAAAAACAAGTAAATCCTTACCATCAAAAAGATAAGTCCTTTCACTTCGGAGTTCCGAATGACAATGAAGACTGAACGATAAGTGAACGGTGAACGCAAGGTGAACGCAAAGTAAACGGAACGAAGAGCGAACGGTAAACGTTTTGTGAACGGTGAACGCGAGCGCACGGTGAACGGTGAACGCAACACTGTGAACGAAGAGCGAACGGTGAACGCACGCTGAACGCACGGTGAACGAACGGTGAGCGAACGGAAAAATGGGAAAGTAGAACGTTTCAGGGACTGTAGATGTCTGCATGTCCTCAAAAACTTTATTGGTGCTCATTACTTTTGATGGGTTGAACTATTGCTTTCAAATTCTACAGATGTATTTCTTGTGACAAGACCTTTCCTAGGATACCACGAGATTTAACCTCTTGACCTTAACCTTGGAGTTTGACAAACTTTTACAAATATTATCACACTTTAACCTTGGTCAAACGTTTTGAACAGTTAGTGCTAGGGCTTTCATATATTTTACATGTGTATTCATTATGCTGAGACCTTTCAGTGGGTATAGATATTTTGATCTTGAGCTTAGATGTTGGTCCTTTCTTAAAAAACTTGAACCCTGGCAATAACTTTTCAACATTTATAAGTAAAGTTTTTCAGTATTATCCTTTTGAAAGACCTTCCTTTTGGTACTTATAAGTTTGCCCTGATGACCTTGACCTTTGAAATTTGCCATGCATTTATGAAAATTCAACCCTTGCCATACGGGAACATCAGTGTGCAATGAAGGTACATGACTTGCCGCATTATTTGTTTTTATTTCAGGTCCAGGATAGGATCAATTCTTTGGAACAGGGGGATGTAGTGCAATTCGTTGTGTGTATTCTGTTCCGATCCCCTATATATATATTCCCGTGCTGTAACCTTTTTGTGTATGTGTGCGTATGACGTCACGCTTTTGTGTGTAGATATTAGAAGAAGACGTCATTCTGTGTAAGAAACCACTGGTAACTTTGTGAACTTTTTCGACCTCATACATAATAACTTGCTGCTGTGTGCGCTCGTTATCTCTGTATATTTGTGTATTTGTTAACGGTATTGTTTATGTAATAAATGTCATTACAACATTGATGTACAATATTGCAGTGGGGGTCTGTGTTTGCTCTGCTCTTGTTTTGTATTGTTTTATGGACTTAGAGATTGAATACTGTTCGTTATCTCCATATCCTTCTTTCACAAACACATCTTGCTTTTAATTTTCAAAGCTGTGGCTGTTACAAGGCTTCAATAACTGAATAATTTGTCCAAATGGAACTCAGTACGGGGTCAAAACATATTTCTGGTCACAATACCCTTTTAATGCGCAAGTTTCTACATTATCTCCTTTGTTGCGCTCTTTCTTTGAGGAGGGGATTCTCGTTGCCGTGTAAACAGACAGGTGATACAAATATTTATATTTTGGATATACTGCATCATTGATATACTGGTTTATTATCACTTCATGATATTCAGGATGCACTGTACAACTCAAGAATGACCGAATTCATGTAAAGACATCATCTTTAAAATAAAGAATTCGTTACAAAAAAGAAAATATCTGTTCTCTTGGTTAAAAAGTATTTCCAAGACGATTATGATACTGGTCAAAGAGAATATTTACAATCAAATCTTGAAAAGGTAAACTTTTTTTAAACTTTGACAGATTACGAGTAATCTAAAAGAAAACCTTCAAATAGTGTAAATCAATTCTACAGAGCTTGAAAAATTGATTTGGTAGTTTAAAAGATTATGTCCAAACAATAAATAATAAATACAGCTAGACAGACAGACGAGTCTTATATATCCCAAGCTTTACTTAATGGAGATGAGATACTACAGATTGGCAAATAATCACGATGGTTTAAATTTCACTATGTTCGCGATTCGTCATTTTTCCGCGAAATTAAACCAACTGATTTTAGTTTTCATTCGTTTCAAAAAAATTTAGACGAATTAAAATGAAGTTCTTGCAGCGTGGTATTGCGATTGGTACTTTTGAAGAACTCGTGA
>NW_026939428.1:0-9231 GCF_032062105.1 Saccostrea cuccullata | reverse complement strand
ATTTCATTATTGTATGTTAAAATTAAATTAGACATGTGAAAAAGAGGACATTATTCCTTGTCTCCTACATTTCTTAGCCTGCATACATATTTGTTTGGTTGTTTATATATTTGTTTGTTTGTTTGTTTTTGGTTACGATTTAGTGTATTTATCTGCAATGTGTAATATGATCAAAAAGTAAAACTTAAAATTCTACATGAGTTCTTATTGGCTAATTGCAATCCAGTGAAACCAATGAAAAGAAAGTTATACATGTATAATGATCTTAATGCTGAACTGAACTTTGAAAAATTAACATATCTATTGTTTATTTATCAGCTGTTTTCAGATTCAATGCATATAGCTATTAATTAAAGTCTGATAATTTCATCTAGCCTATAGATTGTATTTTGTAATTAATATTGCATGAAAAATTCATACTAAAGAACTTAAAGCATGAAAATAAAGTTTATCTTAGTGATTATGTCATTCTTTTCTTGTCTAGGCCCTGTACATATTTTTGTTTTTCTAATAAATGAACATAGAATTTATGTACATGTATCTCTTTTGATAGATCATAACAATATGAATATTTTTCTACATGTAGATTCTGATATGAAATTGATATTCAGATTTATAATTACTAAAATATTAACATGAAAATGATCTTGCACAAGTACGTACTCTAGGTTTTTGTTGTTTTTTATCTGCATGGTCATTGTTGATTTCTCTAAAATAAAATGTCTTTGCTGTATCTAATTTTTAACTACACTCTTTTTCTGCCAGTTTTATTGTGTATTCTAATGTTTTCCTTTGTAACAAAGAAACTGTATTTTACTATTTGAAACATGTATATTAGCCATGGCATACTTGTACAAGTTATCCATTATGGCCAAAGATCTAATGTACCTTCATGTACCCTTTGTTTTAGAAATTGATATGTCACAAATACGTACAATTGAACTTCGTTATCTCGAATATCATGGATCTATCGATTTCATTTTGAACCAAACTGCATATTCCTTAAGTATTTATCCTGGATATCTCGAATTCTTGGTTATTTCGAAATATTTTCTCAGTCCCTTCGAGTTTGAGATAACGAGGTTTGACTGTATTTGTATAAAGGATAAATGTATAACATTCAATATTTCCATTAGAAGGGCTTAGTTTTGTTATTACTGGTTTAAAAAGTATTTATCATAAATTTTTATGATATATTAGCTGTTAATATAATTACATTAATGTTATGAATATGATGTTGAGTCAATTTGAAATAGTCTGCTAATATATTTTTATAGTTATTTAGTCATTTTTTATGCAATAAATTTCAATTTGTACAACAAATGAATTCTTATATGTTCAATAAATAATTTCATTTTTTGTCATCTTTGTTGAAACTTAATCTAAAGGAGATGAAAAGAGACAATTTTAGTAAACATGTGTTATTATATGTGACGCGCCAAGCAAAAACCTCCTTTATGTCTATTATGACGTAACGTCAAAAGACGCGTCTAAAGTCAACAAGGTAAATGCGACGTAAAAACGTCTCCTTGAGAGAAATTCTCCGCAATAGAACAGGGGGATGTTGTTTTATTTATACACTAAGACAGATTCTTGGGTGTAATTTGATGTAGTTTATTTATTAAAAACTTATTCTCCGTCAAGTGACTGTGTGATATCTCCTTTTCACAATTAAGTGTGTATTAAGATTTCCAGTTGTGACTGAAAAATTCCCGAAAGGCCGTTTTTAAAATTAAGTTTGTTTTCCTTCTCCCTATTCGGGTTAAAAAATTACATTGGTAGGTAGGTCGATTTTTTTTTGTCGGAAATTTTCAGTGTTGAAAAAGATTGAAGGCATTAAAGTTATTGATAGGATGAGAAAATCCCGGAATGAATTATTTGGAAGTTTTAAAAAGATTTTAGTCGGTTCATTTTAAAAGGTCAAACAAACAAGTTTTTAAAGATAGTTTTTTTGTTTAATGTCCAGTTGTTTCATCGTAATGCACATGCAATTTAACAGGAGCATGAAACTAAGGTATTTTTATTTAAATAGCGTTGCAATGAAAATTGACCTGAATTACTTCTATTTTAATTATGGAATGAATTTAACCCAATGTAAACGATGTAAACTGGTTTGGGACAGTTAACGCTGCCGTTTATATAAATAAAACGTGAACTGTTATTGATAAATATTTAAGTTTAGTTTTTAAGCGGTTAGCTTCGCTAGCCGCTATATGGCATGTGTCGGCAACCGGAAACCTCCATAAGGCGCTACCTATCGGCATCGCTTTATCGCTCGTAACCTTATCCTTCTGCAACCAAAACCGGAAACTTCCACAAGGACCTACCTATCGACAACGGTAACTTCAGCAAATGATTTGTATACTGTCGGCGTAATACGCCCCCTGGTTAGAGATTGACAATATGCTGTGAAGTCTGACTAAAGCCAGCCCCTACTACATGTATATCACTTCGTACTAACGAAGTATATGCTGTGTATGAAGAGTGGCTATTATAACGATTATATCGAATTCTTATAAGTATATTTACCAAAGCATTGACAATACTTACAACACTTACTTTTAAGAACTGAGAATTTGGTCCTTATTACATGTGTATCGCGCGATCGCGATTTCTGGCAACTGTTAGTTTATTTTTGAAAGTTTATTATACAGCAGGTTGGAGGTTATTACAGACTGCAAAAACATCAGCAAATCTCTCGATCGAGTTTGATTTTCCTTGCCAAAGTATTAAGAAACACCATTTATTAAGTTAATATCTGAAAAGCGCTTTTATAAAAACACCGAACGCATCTGTAAGTTTTACACTTTTTGTAACGTTTTATGGAAACAATAGGGTTACCTCCACTATGAAACGTTTGTTTTTCTTCTCTTTTCTTCTCTGTCTAATAAACAGCTTATAAAAGCTCTGCTCCCAGGGATAAATGGCGTCGGTAGTCCAGTGGTTAAGGTGCCGGACTCCAAACCGAAAGGTTGTAAGTTCGAATCCTGGCCGCGACAAGCCGACGTTGTGTTCTTGGGAAAGGCACTTTACACTAATTTCCTCACTCCACTCAAGTGTAAAACGAGTACCTGGCTATAGACAGTGAAAGATATTGTCAGAATGTTAGTGTTCTAGCTCTGATAACGGCAGCTTGCACTGAGAAAGATTGTGGATTGTTAAGGTCTGCTGGGGTAATAATGCATTGTAAAGCGCTTTGAGTAGCAATTATGCTAGAAAGGCGCTATATAAATACGATCATTATTATTATTATAAATTCTCTACTCCGTCTTTGATAATTTATAACAATCGATCATAAGGGATTACTTACTATTAGTTTTGTAAAAAATAATGGAGCACTTAAAGTAGTAAAATCAATTTTGAAAAAAAAAATGGAGAAATATATATTAATTTTAATCAGCATAGTGATCCTCATCTAAAAATCAACCGATATTATTTTCACAGAAGAATGAGGTATGAAAAATTTTGGCAATTAGCAAAAATTTAAAATATATACTTAATTCTTATTTATAAGTTTTGAAAATTTGATCAATTCCTAGGGAACGTATTATTAGGTGTGAAAATACTTTTAAAATTTGAATTTGTCCAATTTGTCGATTATTGTTTTAAACGTTTGAGAAGAATAAAATTAAAATACAGGTGTTTAGAGGCACATTGATAGAAAAGAAATCAGTGTATATTGTTTAACCGACATATTGAAGAAAGTGACACTGATAACTTCTTAAGTTACACTGATTTTTTTAAATGTACATTTGAATTTTTAAATACTAGTATTGATTGATTACATAACTTTCTTTTTCATGTTTTATTTGAGAACAATATTGCATGAAGAGTATATGATAAAAACACCTTATATGTCCTTATCTAGATATTGTGCCTTATATTGTGCAATACTTCTTTCAAATGATTCTCATATACCATTTACTTTATTCGAACATTTACTTGTTTGAAAAGTCAATAAAATATATTTCATAAAGCTTGATAATCTTGTTTACTCGCCAGTCTTCCCGTAGAAGTAGAAGTTTATAATATTACTAAAGGAAGTATTCAGTATCTGTATCAAAATACAGAATGATCGATTTTAGAAGAAAAGCTGACTCCTGAAAGTTCAAGAGGTGGGATCCGTTGCCTAGAAAAAGTAAGCATCCCTCGTTGACAGGTTAATTATATTGCCGCGATGAGCCTACACAACTGAATCTCTCTGATATCAATTCATTTACAAAGTCTCTCCTCAGCCATCCTTTTTCCTCTGACTAGCCAGCTGTAGATCTACACTACTCAAAATCCATTAATCTAAAGAATTTAACTTGTCATTTTTTTAGTTGTTTGTTATAGTAGGCTTTACAATTACCTAATTTCAGATTCAATAGAGAATAAAAGACAATGAAATTTTCAACATCAACATAATTTTTTTTTATCCAGAGAACAATTGGATGCCATCAAGAGAGAATTTTTAAAAATGCATTTCCTGTCTTTCAAACTGAAGAAATCTCATGTTTAAATTTTGAAACATGCATTTCAATCTTATTAAAATTTATTTAAATGTTCCAAATCCGCTACCGCTTCTGAAACATCTAACATCCCATTCGGGGTCACATCAGAGCGACCTTTCAATTATGAATACATGTACAAGTAAACACAAACACTTTGGCCATGTAGATTCAAGCCTCGGTAAACAGTTCTCAAATTAATTCCACGGCTACATATCATCATTATTGATACTGTCTTACGTTGAATTAAAGTAATTTTGGAATAAATTTCATGTATCTTCTGCAGTCTGGCATCTAAACGTGAATAATGCAAACGAAAGAGCACAAACTATACAAGATACCCAACACGTCATACATAACACAACTTTTGCAATGCATATCTTTTTACTACAAAACTCCTCGGGTGTTTTGGTTGGGTGGTGAAAACAAGAAACCCATCTGAACTATTACATGTAGCCAGGATTTCGGAGGAACCATTTTCTTTGCCTAATCGAAGATTCACTCTTACATGACCCCAAATAGGATGTTGTTAGATGTTTGAGAAGCAGTAGCGGATTCGGAACATCTAATTTTAATTAGATTGCATCCATCTGTGACATCAGTTTGGAATGCTATTGGTTTTACTATTGAGTAAAGTATTACAAAAACGGAATGTCTGGGTTTTTCTTCTCTGATGACATTGGACAAAGATATGCATATTTAAATATCATCATTTTATGCACTTTTTCGGTACATATTAGATGAAAGCATGCTAACCGCTTTTCAGTACTTTCAGTACTTTGATTTTAAAAAGTATTCTCTATAGATACGACACAGAGTATTTGATTTGGACACTTCCTTCGGAATTAGTTTTAGCTGTCGATTTAAAATGAATATTTTGAAGAAAGACCTTTTGATCTTCTCAATTTATTTTATTGTTGAACACCTTCTCATGTTGTACAAAAAATGTAGAACCCCCCCCCTTTCTTCTGTGTCGCATGTCTGCTTTATTTCTTTGGATACTTTGGCTAATTTCGTCTTGAATTTACGGATGCTCGCATACATTGTAAGTAACAGTCCCACTATCTAAAATATTTCATGATTGAGAATTAAACAGATTGAACGTATGTTTATCGACCTTCTTATAATCTATTTGATGAGGTTATACACAATACACCGAATGTAAAAATGGCAAACATGATACATTGCTAAAATATTAAAATTAATTCGCATTGTTACAAATTCATACAATTTGTTTGAACAGTTTTAAAACATTCCAACCTATTATTATTTTGTGCATGGTTTATCTACATGTACTAACGAAGATTCTGGAGTTCTGGATTCCTGAAAACATCATAATTTCGGTCATGTATAAAATCGCTGAATCAGGCTGTTGCATGTACATGTAGTAACGTCTCCGGGTGCTCATCACATTGCAGTATGAGAGTATAAATTAAACGTTTTAGAGGTTAAAGACTTTCTTTTTAATGATTTTATTTTAACCTTTAGTATTAAGGATTATTTAACCTGAAGTAATTATTTCCACGACAAAGTCTTTACTACCAACAATTCACGATTTAACATTTACCTTGGAAAATAATAATCTTGTTTCCCTCAGTTGAATCGCAATTAAATTTAAAATATGTATATGCGTTTCAAATTATGAAAATTTAAATAAAAAAGGGGGGCTAATCCCCTCTTACCCCCCCCCCCCCGGTTCCGACGCTTATGCAAAATATATTAATCCGAGGTAATTAATATGCCTATATTTGTTCAATATATATGGAAGTTGGAGGATATAAATACATGTATCTTAATCTATTATACTTAAGTCAATGATCAAATCAATTCTATGATAAAGGATTTATCGAACATAAAAATACATGTTGGTCGGCTTGAATATTGCGTACTTGATCAACTAACCCATTCACAATGTACAGCTTCTCGTGTATAAAAAAATGTATAAATTACAACAATTAAGTATTTTTTAAAAAAATAACAAAAGTTACAGCTTAAGATTGTACATGTGTGCCTTGTTCTTATTTAACTATTTCAGGTAATCAATTAAGCGTGAATGTCCATAGCTGAGATGTGCCCCTCTCCCGTTTACGATGATCGAAGAATATTACATGTAAAAATGTTTTACCGGTTCTCTTACTTTCTGTTGCTATTTTTTACATGCGTGTTTTAACCGATACTAAAATGTAACTAGCATTTAAGATGATTTAAATAAATCATAATGTGTGCATGTACTTTCTCAGGAAGGTAACAGTGAAGCTTAGTATAGAAATGAAGTTGTGGAGTGTACGTGTCACTTGTGGGATTCATATAAAATTTATATTCTGCTATTGTGGTTTGTTATTCGGCTCATATACAATGATCGGTTCAAAATTAATTCACGATTAACTTCATACATATAAATTGCAGATTTGTTTTTTTATTAACAAGATTTAAAAATACATAAATTTTATTGGGTGGGGATGGATGTTACATTCTGATTCACTGAAAAGTATGCATGCAGACGCTTTTCTTCTTCGGGTGTCGTTATAAAATCAGCCTTTCATTCACACAAGAAGAACTTGAAAGTTGTTAGACTTGTTTCCAATGCGTTTGTATAGTTCAATAAATGCATGTTTAAATCAAATCAATGAAGATTAGGTGCATCAAATTTTAAAGTGTTCAATCATTATTTCTTGGTAATTTTTAACATTTGATTCATTTTTCCTGGCCTATACTTTATACATATGTTTAAATTATTGAAAAGAAATATATTTAGAAGAAAAGGATCAAACTCTACTACAAGAGACAAGTACAATTTATTCTTGGGTGCTGAATATCTTTTCAATAAGCCAAGAAGTCTTCAGTATTAAAACATTCGAAACTAAAACATGTAAATAGTTAACTTGTGTTAATAGAAATGTTATTTATCCTTTGGATACAAAAAAAAAACTGTCGGACTCTTTAAAAAGTTTCAGGTACTATGACAATACTTTCTATCTATTCGTATATTGTATAGACTTATAATGACCCCGGGGGGGGACTCTCTGAACTTCGTTTTTAAAGATAAATACTTTGATAGTGTAACAGAGAAAATTACGTGCCTCTGCTTAATTGGGATCGAACCCGAGGCCTCTGTGCCTTACAGAATAATCTTAAGGGTTATCCCACTAGCCTAAGCTAGTAGGAAGCCGTACGTGTGTCGTTTGTACGGCTGCATTTCATTTCCGGAATTTTTGGTAATTATCAACTTTTCATTTCCGACATTTTTTTGTTTTCATTTCCGACATTTTTTAAATACATATGTGTGGTGAAAAAGTTCATTAAACTCTTTTACCTAGACTTAGTGCTACATGTATGCGTATATATGTGTAGATGTTTTTTTTTTATTTTTTTTTTTTTATTTTTAAATCAATATTTTGTAATAACATTAACTTAAAAAACATTGAATTGACGCACAGGTAAATTCTGGAAATAAAACAAAATTCTTCTCGGAAATGAAAACAAAAATGTCGGAAATGAAATAAAAAAAAATGTTGAAAATGCTATGCATATTTCCGGAAATGAAATGCAGCGCGTTTGTACTACCACAATAGGATTTTTTTTATCCAGATGTTGCTTATTTTCTTTTACTATTGCAATGATGTAGATTTCTGCCATTTTACTGCATTAAAAAGCCATAAATTGGAAGATCTCCCAGAGGAAGAGAAGATTTTTGATTTTGTCTCGAGTTTTTCCCTGGACGATCATATCGGTTCACCCCCACCCGTCTTTCGTTTCTCAAAGATATACTTTAGAATGTTTATTTTCTATTATTACGATGAAAAAATCCTTAATTGTTGATACTTTTAAGGAAATCAAATCAGAAGTTTAATAATAATAAATATCTTCAAATCATTATGAAGCTTTACGTCATTTTACGATTTTACGTTAAAAAAAATCATGCAGTTACGCAAGCGTACACTGTACGTCAAAGTAAATATTCCGTCCTTGTCATGCGATTTTTTTTATACATTTATGTACAGAAATATATGTCATGTTATACATCAAACGAAAGAGAAAGAAAAACTCTACAAAAATCAATAAAAAAACGAAAATGTCAAAATTCTTCGTTAAGGGAAATTTTTGCTTGGCGCGTCACATATGTCGGTGTGATTGCGTAATTGCGATTCATGCGTACATAACAACTAAAAGTAGTTTTAGTATTTTTTTCTCTCTGAAGTATTCATAAACACGTTTGAATTGCAGAATTACAGAAATTGGTCTAAAATGTTAAGCTAATAGAGAAGTCGTCATACACTGAAGCATATCAATAATACATATTTTTTTTTTTACCGAAAGAATGTATATATACATACATGTGATTTTGTAATTTAGGTGTTATATTGATAGTGTGTATGTAAAATGTTCAGTTGAATGTTTGTAAAAGGCATAATTTGGATCAATTACGTCTGGTATCGGCAAATAATTAGCTCTGTACTACATCTACATCCATCGGTTACAAAACCACTGTCTTCTTAGACCTTTACGTTTCGGTGAGCGGTGTTGCTAACAGCCCGATTAAATTTTAAAAATAATAATGTTTATCAAGCAAGAAGGATATGGAGATAACGAACAGTATTCAATCTCAAAGTGCATTAAAAAATATACAAAATAAGAGCAGAGCAAACACAGACCTCCTAAACATCAGAGCTTGGATCAGGTGCCATGGAGGAGTGAGCATCCCCTGCCTACCGGTCACACCCGCCGTGTGCTCGTTGTCATG
>NW_026939427.1:2500-9120 GCF_032062105.1 Saccostrea cuccullata | reverse complement strand
CGAAAGTGGCCCGGTGGTTCTTGAGGTGTCGAAAATGTGAAAAATTTACAAACGGACAGACAGACGGACGGACGACGGACAAAATGTTATCAGAAAAGCTCACTTGAGCCTTCGGCTCAGGTGAGCTAAAAATTGAATGCAAAGTACAACTTTAATTTTTCTTGCTTTCGTGTTCTTATGATAGAATCCATAGTACTAAATAAATAACGAATCACTCTAGATAACAAAATTAGGGAAAAAAATACATTTATCTAACCTTATTTCTAATCTACGGCGCCGCTGGAGGGCCAAGTAAAAAAATATTTTTATTTGTTCGGACAAATTAGAAATTCGTTCGGACGAATTAGTTATTTGTTCGGACGAATTAGATATTCGTTCGGACAAATTAGAAATTCGTTCGGACAAATTAAATATTCGTTCGGACAAATTAAACATTTGTTCGGACAAATTAGAAATTCGTTCGGACGAATTAGATATTCGTTCGGACAAATTAGAAATTCGTTCAGACGAATTAGTTATTTGTTCGGACAAATTAAATATTCTTTCGGACAAATTAAATATTCGTTCGGACAAATTAGTTTTTTGTTCGGACGAATTAGATATTCGTTCGGACGAATTAGTTATTTGTTCGGACAAATTAGAAAATCGTTCGGACGAACTAGTTATTTGTTCGGACGAATTAGATATTCGTTAGGACAAATTAGAAATTCGTTCGGACAAATTAGATATTCGTTCGGACAAATAAGTTATTTGTTCGGACGAATTAGAAATTCGTTCGGACGAATTAGATATTCGTTCGGACAAATTAGTTATTTGTTCGGACAAATAAGTTATTCGTTCGGACAAATTAGAAATTCGTTCGGACGAATTTGTTATTTGTTCGGACGAATTAGATATTCGTTCGGACAAATTAGAAATTCGTTCGGACAAATAAGTTCGGACAAATAAGTTATTTGTTCGGACGAATTAGAAATTCGTTCGGACAAATTAGATATTCGTTCGGACGAATTAGTTATTTGTTCGGACAAATTAGATATTCGTTCGGACAAATTAGAAATTCGTTCGGACGAATTTGTTATTTGTTCGGACGAATTAGATATTCGTTCGGACAAATTAGAAATTCGTTCGGACAAATTAAATATTCGTTCGGACAAATTAAATATTTGTTCGGACAAATTAAACATTCGTTCGGACAAATTAGAAATTCGTTCGGACGAATTAGTTATTTGTTCGGACAAATAAGTTATTTGTTCGGACAAATTAGAAATTCGTTCGGACAAATTAGAAATTCGTTCGGACGAATTAGTTATTTGTTCGGACAAATAAATAATTTGTCCGAACAAAGAAGTTTTTCGTTCGGACGAATTGATTAAAATGGAAATGGGTGGCAAGATGCCATCATAGACTGAAACCGAGACTTTCCGACCCATGAAAAGTGTGTACATGTCATACGTAAAATATCATTATTAAATGATTACGAAATTTTGTCCTAGATTTTTGATAATTTCAACGACTTTTTCGTTTTTCATGTCATTTCACTGAACAGCTTGAAATAAATAACTGCATGGAAAGAGGGGGGGGGGGGGGGGGTTGAAACTGTTATTGGTCGAAAAGTCTGGATACTGATGTGACGCGCCAAAACTTGGCCCTGTCATTTGAAGAAGATGGCGGATAGCCGTGACTTTGATGGTACACCTTGGAGCCTCCAAACTGTAATCAAATTCCTCGCTGAGAGAGGTTATAGTCAAGAATGCATAGAGAAAATCCGGAAAGATCGTGTAAGTATGGAATATGTGGATTTTTTTTTATAGGAAATGAGGGCTAGACATGGCTTCCACATTTCGTAAGACCATAGGTACCACCCTTGAATTTTGACCTCTTGATCTTTTGAAAAATACCAATAAACATGGCCTAAGTTTTGAACAGTTGGTGCTAGGGCTTTCATGCTTAACATACGTATTCATTGTGGACTTTCAACAAGTATATATAAATATTTTTTAACTTTACCTTAGAGCTTGACCCACTTTAAAAAAAAAACAAACTAAACCTTGGAATTGCCAATAACTTTTGAACATGAATTAAGTACTTGGGATTCTTAATTCACATGTGTAAACCATGTGACAAGACTTTCCTATTAAAACCAACAATTTCAACCCATTGACCATGACTATGGAGTTTGACTTATATTTGAAAAACTTCAACAGGTCCAGCACAATCTCTTGATTAAGCTATATAGCTTTAAAAAGCTATATAGCTTAATTAAGCTATTCAAAATAGCTTGATAAAGCTATTTGTATGCAATTTTTCACAAAAACGTTTTTTAAAAGAAATAAACAAAAAGTCGCAAATATTTGACTATTCATATATGTACTATGGACTATCTAAAATACAACCTAAATCATAGACAGTTCTGACATTGCTGCTGTTGAATACTTTTAAGCAAAATATGAATTTCCATTGTTTGAGTAACTGTGTGTGCGGTGAGGCGTGGGTAAGTATGATTGTTTCTCATCGTGTTGAACTGTTACTAATCAATTATCCTGTTGGCCATAACTGGCCTTCTTTATAATTTCACTAAGAAATAACTGTGTGGTCACTCATCAATAGCCCCAAAACTTTTAAAACTTTGAGTACAAAGTCTCTCAAGGAGACGCAATTTGGTGAGTGGATTTTACATGCACGGTATTCAGAAGGGTTCAAAATTTGATATTTCCATTGCACCAAGGTGTGACTTTTTGCACATGTTGAAAAAATAACACATTTGAGAAAAAAAGTCTGAGAAAATAGCTTAATCAAGCTATTCTGAATAGCTTAATAAAGCTATATAGCTAAATCAAGCTATATAGCTTAATCAAGAGATTGTGCCGGACCTGTTCAACCTTCGCCATAAGCTGCCATACGGGGGCATCAGTGTTTCACAAACACATCTTAATTGTCTTCACTATATTTAAGTGGTGGTGTGACCGTGTCTCCATATGAGTGAAAAATTCCTTACAGAGATGTTCTCACAACAGACATATTACTGTACTATAAAAAAAAAACATAAAAGTATACATGTATATGTATTTTTATTCAACATATATACTTCTGGTCCTATCTCTTGTCCTTCTTTGAATCAGAAATGATGATATGAATATTTAAAAAAAATAATTAATGTAAGAGTTGGAACATGTGGAAAGGTTGTGCATCTTAAAATTGACTAAGTTCTGTGGTTGCATTAGCTATACTAGTTAAGCTTTATTTTTCTACTCAAAACATCTTAACTATTTTCAGTCATACTGTTTTCTAAAACGTGCAGTTTTTTTTTCAACATTGGATACATGTCATACATTTTCAGTTTGTCAAAAAATGCATGAAAAAACAGCTTTTCAAATATTGTAGCTCTATGCTATGATTTTTTACCCCTTGACCTAGATGTTTTACCCCCTTTTCAAAAAATTTAACTCTCCCAAAAGATGATTATGCCACTGTGTAAAATGTAGAAGGAGTTTAGGGAAGAAGGGTCTTTTTGCATTAAAAAATATCATTTTTTCGTCCCACATTTGACCCCCTGGGTACTAAAATAAAAATTCTGAAACCTTACTGCACATCTACATGACACCACCAACCATCTCCTAAAAGATGTGTAGGCTACTTACTGTAAAATGTAACAGTAGTTTGAGGAAGAAAAGTGTGACATGAGTAACAATAATATACCCAAACTTTCTTTAGAAAGTGCAGGTATAATATGTGAATGTTCAAGGAGGTGTCAATCAAATCTGTCCAAAAAATTTGAAGCTTCAATAACTTTTGGATGAAATAATATTTTATGCCCCCCCCCTTTGAGGAAGGGAGGGCATATATTGCTTTGCTGCTGTCTGTCGGTCCACTTGGTTTCCGTTCATTTGCTTCACATCCATTGCGCATGCTGATATGAAAATTTGGTATACAGATTTATCAGATGAATATCCATGTCAAGCTCTGTTTTGGGTACGATTGTGCAATTTTTGATGAGTTATGCCCCTTGGACTTGAAAAAATTCCAATTATTTGAAGGTTTGGTTCATTTTCTTAGCAGACTGAGATTGCACATACTGAAATGAAATTTGTTATACAGTATTATTAGATGAATTTCTAGGTCAAGTTCTGTTTTTAGGACAATCACACCATTTTTGACAGAGTTATGCCCCTTGGACTTGGAAAAGTTTCAATTGAGGGGAGAGGGGCATAAGAGTTTTACAAACATCTATTATATTTTTATGTGAAATGCTATTAATGTATGCATTTATTAAGTCGTGATATTATGAGCTAGTCTGCAAGAAAACCATGCAAGATTTTAAAAATCGTCCAAATGGAAGGTTGCAACTTGGGAGTTTTTAGTGGCTTAAAATTTTTTACATTGAGGTAGAAGTCAGAATATCCACAAAAAAATTTCGAACCCTGCATCTATTTTTAGAAACAGCTCATTTGCAAATTTGTCGAAAATCACACAAAATTTAATAGAAAATCTATACAAATTGATCAAGTCAAAAAGTTACCTTTTGTCATCAGTTTATTTTCAAATTTTGTTTTATTTTCAAAGTCATGGTCCATTTTACACATTGTGACAATTAATGAGAAAAAACTTAATTCAAATGAATTAATATTTTATTTTTCTACACACCTATTTATAGATCCTATATCAATAAGTATGATTTTTTAGCCATTTTTAGATGCTCGTTTCTCTCGAGACCAAGGTTGAAATTAAATTAAATTAACTGTTACTTTAAGAATAATCTAAGGTCTACTTTGTTTTAAAATATTGAGTTTGGGAAACAATATCTACATGTTGTAAATTATTTTTGAAATACCATACTTTGCTATACAATTTCACATATTTTAAATAACGGTCTATTACCATATTTATGGATTATTTCTATGATATTTAAATGAAAAAGAGAAGATTCTTAATCACATATATTTTTTAGAATAGGAATAACTGATTTGGATACTTCATATTACTTTCTGCTTATTTTAACCCCTTTTTACCAATTTGCTGGAGTTAAATTGTTATCTCTCCTTGTTGGAACTCTTTAGTATTATTGGGTAAAAAGTGACAGGTATGTCAATATGGAAAAAGAAAGTCATGTAGGCTATGATCATTTTTTCTTCATATACATAATCAGAATATGACAAGGAAGAGAAAAAAGAAAATCACATATGAAGCACGTTATAATGAAATAAGCGAGGGGAAAAATCATAAAAGGACTAACTAACTGAAATCATATATTTTCAATATAAACATACGTAGTAAAAAAAAAAATGAGTTTTTTTTTTATTCGTCTTAGCATATATAATGTTTTCTTGTTTTGTCGTCAGTTATTTCGTGGTAATTAACAGTTTCAAAATTTTTCCTAAAATATAAGAATACATACAGGTATTTGATTGCATATACTCTCAACAAATTCAAAAATAATTGGTAATTTCAATCTATATTTTCATGTAAATTGTTTACATTTCATAAATTTACATGTAAATGTGTTTTTGAGTTAACCAAACACCGTCATTCCTAGGAATATTTTTAATTTTACATACATACTTTAAACTACTGTGTTACTTAACCCTTTGTGTGCTGACTTGTTTTACGTGCGCTGTAACCTCAGGACTGAGTTGTTTTATAATTTCAACAAAAATTATCACAATGGTGTTCTAAAATGCAAATATCTAAAATTGTTGACAACCAATTTGCTTGAAATTTGGCAAATATAAAGCAAATGTTGTGTTTTTTAATTTATAAAAAAATAAAAAATCAAATATTTTATGTTGCCATGGAAACCAAATTTTCAAAAAATATATCTTAAAATGACTTTTTAGCTTTTTAACTATATTTTTCAGAGAAAATATTGCACTTTGATGAAAAAAAAATAAACCAATTGCTTTAAAAATTCAATTTTAATTTTTGTTTTTTGTAAAAAAAAAAAAATAATAATTTAAACAATAACTCAATAAGTCAGTGTTATAAATACCATTATGTTGTGAAAAGTCATTGTTCACTTATTTTAGTAAGGGATATATTAATGTAGGTTTAAGTTGATTCTGATTTAAGTTAAAGGATTTTTCTTCTTCAGATTTTTACTATAAAGAGTATAAATTGAAGATTCAGTTAGCCTGTAAATATAAAATCAGTGATTATTTTAAGAAATATTGGCAATCATATAAGAATGTATGATCCTCAAAGAATATGCAGTTTTCGAGGTTGGGAAATCTTGGAGCAAATTGGCACATCGATGAACTAATTGCTGTTACTAGTATTCATTTTCAAATTAAAGCAGACAATATGTTAAATAAATTTAAAAAAAATAAAATAACATTTACACTAAGTTATAGAGGTCTTATTTTCTAATGACTGGTATCTAACGGCCCTGAATATACTTTAGTAATTCTCAAATCTCTTAAAGTTTTTTTTTATTTTGCTTTTATTGAAGAAAATGCATTTCTCCATTTTATTTGTAAAGTTAACATATTCATCAACTTTCCTCCCACAATACTTCTCACTCTGTAAGAAATGTGGCATTTATTTTAGACGTTTTTTTCCTAGCTGGCAACAATAATTGCCAGCAGGTAACTAGAATTTCAAATTTTAGAAATTTAAGCACCTTTAAC
>NW_026939426.1:0-8994 GCF_032062105.1 Saccostrea cuccullata | reverse complement strand
ACCATGTTAAGATCTATTTCTATTTTAAACAGCAGGTTTTTGATTCTTTGCCACCTTCTTTCAAAAAGTAATAAAATGTTATTAGGGTTTATTTGTGTAATTACTGATTGGTTGTCCATAGATTCATTATTGATGGTTAGATTAATCTACATGTACGAACAAAAATTGATAAATTTGTGACAAGGGGTTCCCCCAAAACAATTTTGCTTGATTACGCTTGCATTGGTGACTAAAGTTGCAGAAGACACAAAGAAAGAAAAACATGAAGAAAACGCAAAGAAGTCAAGTAAATTAATAAAAGCGCTCGGCAAAGGAACAGTGACTACCTATATGTTTATGTCCTTAACTATTCTTTCACGTACGGTATTAAATACATCTAAAATTTAGAAGAATTAGATTTCATCAATTATTTCTCCTTTTCTCATTTTTTCGATATTTTCATTTTTTTTTCTACTCTTTGATATATCTTTATCGCAATCACTGTTTACAGGAGATAAAAACAAGTGTGAGAAAATTGCACAACAAATATTGCTAACAGGTAAAAGTCATTAGGAAATGGAAAACATAACAATATTTTTTATTTTTTTGAAATAGAAAACAACACATTATATTGATGTCTATATCATGTGAACACTTCTCATGGAATTATATTCTGACACGAAAGTAACATATGGTGCAATTCGGCACGATAATTATTGTATATATAGAGAGAGATTTTTAGTTTTTGCAAATTTTTGTCTCTTGATTCTACAAGACATTGTTTAGGTAGGTAAAGTTTTTCACACAGCAATAAAAATTAATATATTACTTAAATTAACAAGGTATGACAGCATATTGTATTTTAAACCGTTTGTTCTTCTGATTGTAGTTACTAGTATTTTATTCAATTTTTTTTAGCAAAGTCAAAGATGACATATTTTCCCCGAGTTTGCGTTTTGATTCTTGTAGCATTGACCAAAGAGCTGAAGGCTTCATGTAAACCCAGAATGTATTTTGTAGTTCTGATAATTTAGATTTATAGATTTTGTGATATATTTTGAAACATAAACTTATCAACTTAGATCAGTCCTTTGCCCTGTGTGGAGGTCAAAAAGGCTTCATACGCTGTTGGAGAGGTACCAAGATTCAGATCTTATCCGCCAATTACGGACGAACAGACAAACAGGTGTGTCCGGGAAGTAAATCTGATACAAACACCTGTCGTTCAAAGACGTCAGAACTCAAGGTAAAATGGAACTGTAATGGGTACCAGACATGTCATTTTCATGCTGCTGATCAGTACTTTGGAGACCCGTGTCCTGATTATTCCAAATATCTGGAGGTCAAATACAGATGTGTGAAGAGTCCAAATCCGCAAACTAATGGTAGGAAATAAAATCCATTCGTTGAATCTTTAGACTAACATTTTTATAAAAATGAAATGTTGAAAATGCAAATTCTAAAGGATGAAAAAACGGATTTTAATTTGAAAATTAGAGGCGAGCAGTGAGCTCACTAAATGATACCCCGCCTCAAAAAGGATTATGTTGGCGTCTTTCTTTCTGTACGTCCGTCTGCCAGTCCGTCTGTTACGCTTTAGTGTATCCATCTCTTATCCGAAACTCTTTTTATACCACAGGATAAAATTTAATGAGACTTTCACAAAATCCCTGCTACATGTTGCCAATTTGCACCTCTTATTTAACTGCTTGATCCGACACATATTTTAGGTTTCTAATAACAAAACACAGACACTGCCATCCTTTCTCTAATATTAAAAGGTATTCATCTCTTTTCCTCGAGTCCTCCTATAACACTGAAAAAAATATAATGAGACGTTCACAGATTTTTTAATTTACATAATGCCACTAAGAACCTCCTATGTTACGTCTGAGACTTTATCCCAGAGCAAAACATGGACTTTGCCATCATATCAAAATGGAGGCAGGGTATCATTTAGTGAGCTAATGTAACGTTTTACGCCTGTCTCAGGGTTTGTTACAATGAAAATAAATTATTGTGGGTCTCCTGTTTCTGAATTTTACCCTTTAAACTCTAAATGAAAAGTCAGGTTGTAAATTTATAAAATTTATTATGGTGAAAACAATGAATAACAAATAACAATAAAACAATTGGCAATTAGGCAATAATAAATTATGGGTTACCCGACAATAAAAAGGTATCCGGGTCTAACGGGTTACCCGAATGAATTTATAAACAATGAATCAATTGGGTATGGATCTGCTGGGGATTGACAGATTGGGTTACCCAATATTGGTAATGGGTTAATTTACCCAATATGGGGGCATCAGATTTTACCCAATTATGGGGAGTTGGGATTCTTTGAGCTTGTCAGATGTTAATGAGTCTGATCAACGTCCCAGACTGAAGAAAAAGTCCAAAGTGCCTTTTTTTATATACCTTTTCATTAGACTGGCCTGCCTGTCTGATATCTGATATACATTCCTGCGTACGGTAAAGACAGGCAATACCAGTCTGCCTTTTCATCACTACGGCCGAATTAGTTCACGTGCGAATGTCCAGCGGTACCGCCAGTATTCGCGCGACGTTTGTATGGTAACACTAACAACTTTTGCACCAAGTAAAGACTTTATCATTACAATTGCGGGAAAAGGGATGATCTGATGTTTGGGAATTGTTTTGGTAACGATGCCAAGTTGGATTTGGGTACCTTGATTGAATAACAATGCCAGACGGTCATTTGCTATTATGATTGGACTGGTTTATGGAGGAAATTCGGGTTTGTACATCAAACGAAAGGATATCCATGAAATAAACATATACAATGAATTCTAAAGCATACATTAATAACATACGATGATTGGTAATATTCCCATGATATCTACAAATTGATTTACGATTCCTAGATTAAATATTTAGGGCATAAATTGGGGTGATCCAATCTGTGGGCTATTTTGGTCATGGGGGAAATTCGTAACACTAAGTATTCACATCACCTTTATTTTTTGTTGTGTTCTTTGTTGTAGAGAACTCTATGATCGCCTTTAATGCATACATAACCAAAAGATTACATCTACATAGAGACACTCCTGTCAATATTGTATATGACGGTGTTTATTACAATTTCGGAAATGCGTACAATCCCCATAGTGGATTCTTTACTACGCCATCTGGCGGACTCTACTTGTTTACTTGGACAAGTTTTGTTGATGTGAAAAAAATTTTTGATTCTCAAATTCTTGTAAATGGAGTCCAAAAAGGATACGGAAACTGTAATAACGAAGCCAATCCGGGTTATGAAAATTGTGCAAATACGGTACCCTTAGTCCTGAAAGCTGGAGACAAGGTGAACATAAGGACTGCACATGCAAATAACTTAGGAGGAACTTGGTCTAGTTTTAAGGGTTGGAAAGTAAAATAAGGGATGTTTCGAAAGTCTTTTTTGTTTTTTTTATGATGTACGATTAATAATGTTTCTAATGAAATCCATGAACGAAAAAAAACGTATTCCAGAATTTTTTTTACTTACGTTATTACTTCATGCGATCCTGTTCAAATATGATAGTTATCCCAAAAGTTTGAGCTAGAATTATTAACAGAATAATTTTCATTAATGCAACATAAATATTTTAGATATTATATGTTATATATCGAAAGAGGTCTGGACACAGTTGCATTGTTTAATTTTAATTTCTATTAAAACAAACATAAAAACATATTTTTTTCAATTCATTGAAGATTCTGTGATTTCAACTCTAACGACAATGTTCTTTCAATCGCTATTAACATTTGCGTTTGTAAGCAAAACATTTTTTTTCAAATCCTAATCCCCAGAGTGAGGCCACAACACAGGATCAAAGATTGACATAGATATATAAAGGAAATGTCTTGAAGAAATCTTCTTCCAAAGAACAGGAAAGTCATGATCATAGTTTAACATAGAAATAATTAATATTAAAAAGGTGAAGAAAAGTCTGAAAAGTGGAGTGATTCATCTGACAACAAAATTCTATAAAGAGGGTATAAAACCCTGGAAATTCTAGAGGTTGGATTAGGACCCCAGGAGGAGTATGCATCCCCTATTAACCGGTCACACGGAACATTCCGTAGTCCCGTAGCTCCACTGATGATCACAAGATCATTAAAATGACCATGCAATTAACAAAATGTTGACTTCAAACAATTTTGAAATCCATATAGATTGAATTCATTTGTCGGTGGACTAAGTTTAAGAATTGATCGTACTAGAAACATGCTTTATAATTGCGAATAAGACGTAAATATCATATGCAGGTGATACATGTAGCAGGATATTACTACATAAATTTGGAAAAATGGCTATGAAAATATTGAAATAATCGCCCTTGTCTGAAATTTAAGTTTGTAGTTGGCTCTCTAGTATGGAAATCATTTAAAATAAAACAGAAGTGACAGAATCTGTGCTGGAACTCTCTAAATCTCTGTCTTAATTAAAAATCTCCATTTCGCTGTAACCCATGTTGCTTGTCGCGAAGAGTGGGGTGTCCTAAAACATTACGACGAATATTTCTTCTTCGTTTCTAAAGAAATGGGCGTGTCATTATGCTATAATTGACGTTCAATTAATTATGCAAATTATGACTCAGAAAGTTTCATCCAAACGGATAATTTTACCAATTCGATACGCTTCATTGTAGCTGTGCCCAGCCAATTTGTAAATTAATTTGGCATCATCCTATATCAAAAGAGAAGACACGGAAGTTGACAAGTATAAAATATCCCAAAAACATAATGGGAAAAAATGAAAATAAGCTTACCATTCTTTGCGTGCCGCTACATTCCACTCTATTGGATGAAAACAAATTTGAGGCAAGGCATAGTACGCTCAATTCCGGACACAAATCTGAGACCAGTATAAAACACTACATCAGAACGGGGGAGTCCAAAAAGTGGGTGATAGCAAAAACAATTAGTGGCAAAATTCTAGATGAGATCATTGTCATTTATCATTACTTTAAAAATAAAAAAAGAGGTAAGGGGAGGAGGGTACATTTTGAACAAGCTTGAATCTACACTATCTGAGGATACTTCCAAATAAAATTGCAAACCATGGATTTGCTATTCTTCAGAAGAAAACTGTTCCTATATACGCCTATTTTAAACTTTGATCGTCCATTTTTGCTCCACTCTACCAGGGAATAATGATTTTTAGAAACTTGAATCTACACTACCTGCGAATGCTTTCACATAAATATCAACAATCAAGGCTTTGGTGTTCTTAAGAAGAAGACATTTGAAGATTGTTCCTATATACTTCTATGCTAAAATTTCATCGTCCATTGTGGCTCCACTCTACACCCAAGGGTCATAATTTGAGAAAAGCTTAAACCAAACTATCTGTGGATGTTTTCACATGAATTTGATCAGGCATGGCCTTTAAGTTCTTAAGAATAATATTTTTAAAGGTTTTTCCTATATATTTCTGTGTTAAACTTTGATCGTTCATTGTGGCCCAATCCCTCTCCTTGGGGTCATATTTTTACGTCACCTGAGTAAAATCAGGTGACCCATTGCTATCACTTTTCGTCCGTCGTCGTCCGTCGTGCGTCAACATTTGAACATTTTCAGCTTCTTCTCTGAAACCACTGAACCAATTTCAACCAAATTTGGCATATAGCATCTATGGGTGAAGGGGAACAAAAATTGTGAATTTCATGGTCCCTGCCCCCCTGGGGCCTGGGGGGTGGGGCAAAAACCACTAAAATTAGTACAATCTTCTTCTTTACTCCTGGACAACAAGCAGTCAAACTGTTGGTATGATTGTAATCAGCATTGAGTCCTCTACCAAAATTGTGAAATTCATGGCCCCAGGATCAAGGGTTCTGGTGTTAGGGCGGGGTTGTATTGATTATATAGTGAAAATACATTATTTCTTTGAAAATCTTCTTCTCTGCTACTGGGTAATAAATAAACTAATTAAGTACAAAGTTATGATGAGCAAGAGTGTCTCTACCAAAATTGTGAATTTTATGGCCCCAGGGTCAGGGATTCTGGTGTTAGGGCGGGGCTGTATTGATTATATAGTGAAAATGCATTATTTCTCTGAAAATCTTCTTCTCTGTTCCTGAGTATCAAATAAACTAATTAAGTACATAGTTATGATGAGCAAGAGTGTCTCTACCAAAATTGTGAATTTTTTGGCCCCTGGGTCGGGGATTCTGGTGTTAGGGCGGGGCTCTATTGACTATATAGTGAAAATGCATTAAATCTTTGAAAATCTTCTTCTCTTGTCCTAGGAATTAAGTAAACTAACTAAGTACGTAGTTTTGATGAGTAAGAGTGCCTCTACCAAAATTGTGAATTTTATGGCCCCAGGGTCAGGGATTCTGGTGTTAGGGCGGGGCTCTATTGACTATATTGTGAAAATGCATTAAATCTTTCAAAATCTTCTTCTCTTGTCCTAGGTATTAAATAAACTAACAAAGTAAATAGTTCTGATGAGCACGAGTGCCTCTACCAAAATTGTGAATTTCATGGCCCCAGGGTCAGGGGTTCTGGTGTTAATTAAGGTGGGGCTCACTTGAATATTGATTATATAGTAAAAAGGCATTTATTCTTTGAAAAGCTTCTTCTCTACTTCTAGGTATTAAATAAACTAATTAAGGATGATATTAAGATGTTAAGTTATGATGAGCAAGAATGCTTCTACCAAATTGTGAATTTTATGACCCCATGGTTAGGGGTTATGGTGTAGGGGCGTGGCTCTATAATGATTATATAGTGATAATACATTACATCTATGAAAATCTTTTTCTCTACTCCTGGTAAAAAGCAGATGAACTATTTATATAGTTATGATGAGCAAGGGCTCTTCTTCCTGAGAATTTGAATTTCATTGCCCCTGGACCAGGGATACCAAAGGGGGGGAGGCTCTACTTATATACTGAAAATGAATTGTTTGAAATCTGCTCCTTGGTATTAATAAAAAATTTGTGATAAGCAAGTGTGCCTTTTCAAAAATTGTGCAGTGTGTAGACCTAGGGTCAGGGGTTCATGTGTGATAGGGGCACTCCTGATTATTGCTGAACATTACTGATTAGTTGACATGCATTTTTGTTCCCCTACCCTGATTATGATTAAATAAACAAACTAAACAATTGCTTAATGTATAATTATGATTAGCAATGGTGCCTCTTTCAAAATTGTGAATGCCATAGCTTAAAACATGAACCAAAGTCAATCATTTGAAAAAGTTGTTGCATGATGCTCAGGTGACCTATAAGGCCCATGGGCCTCTTGTTAACAAATTAACTTGAATCTACACCTCCTGAGGATGCTTCTATATAAATATGACCAACCATGGCTTTGATGTTCTTGAGAAAAATATTTCCTATTCATGTATATTCTATCTAAACCCTTGACCGTCTATTGTGGCTCCACCCTATCCCTGGGGTCATGATTTGTACAAACTTGAATCTACACCATCTGCAGATGATTCCAAATAAATATGACAATAATCACTTCACTGTTCTTGAGAATAAAATTTTTGAAGATATATATTCCTATGTAAAATTTGATCATCTATTGTGGCCCCGCCATACCCCCGGGGGTCATCTTTTGAACTAACTTGAATCTTCACCACCAATCATTTCTTTGCTGTTCTTGAGAAGAAGATATTTAAAGATTTTTCCTATATATTCCTATGTAAAACTTGGATCAGCCATTATGGCCCCGTCCTTCACCCGGAGTCATGATTAGAAGAAACTTAAATCTGCACTACCTGAGGATAAGTCCAAATGAGTTTCATCATTCCTGGCCCAGTGGTTCTTGAGAAGGAGATTTTTAAAATATGCCATTAATTTTTTGCTACTTCATAATTATCTCCCCTTAGAAGAGGACATGCCACTTCATTTGAACAAACTTGAATCTCCTTTATACAAGGATACTTTGTGGCAAGTTTAGTTGAAATTGACCCAGTGGTTCTTGAGAAGAAGATGAAAATTTTATAACGACGACGACAACGACGGTAGGCAACGAACAAATTTTGATCAGAAAAGCTTCACTTGAGCCTTTTGCTCAGGTGAGCTAAAAAGTTGAAAAGAGGTACTCGTTTAGTGAGAGCACTGTGTATTAAAGTTTATTTCCTTCCTAGGCCCAGGATCATAAAACAGACTTGGACTTAAGTCAAATTTTCAATCACCTGTGAAATTTTTATTAATTATTAAATTAATATCAAATTTTGTAAATAACAACACTTTTATGAATCAATATTGAAACATATTTAAATTTTGATCTGCTTGACTTCCACAACATTTAAGTACAACATAAAGATTTTGTCTTAAGCTTAAGATGCTTCATGATCCAAGGGCCTGATGTACTTTATTTTAGGAAATAAAATATGCACCATGGTTATCTTACATGTTGAATATATTATTTGCTTAAATAAAGAATATAAGCAAGGACATTTTGCTCTTTTCAATCAATAATTAATATTAAACAAACATTCAGTCAAAGATATATGTGATGTTTTTTTTTCGTTAGAACCCTTTATTTGTTGAAAACTAACGGCATATCCTATTTTTGATGCAATTGTAATTTTATGTGATGTTTTAATCTTAAAGCAATAAGTATTGTTGGATTTTTTTTTTCATTTTAACGATTCACTCATTTCATTTTTCTGAAATTATACAAAACCCTGTCTTTTGATGTTATCCTACATTATAAATAAAGTATACTCAACTCACTTCCTTGAAATCATGGTAAACAATAATTTCGCAAACTATTTTTCAATATGGTTGCAACAAAAGGAAAGAAACTAAATAAATGAATATACTCATAAGCCAAGATAAATCTGGCGAAGGGTGGAATTGACACAATTGCATGTGGCTTGTGAGGAACCTTGGCAAATGTTACATAATAATCTTGAATAACTGTATGAAAATGAAAAGCTTGTTTTGTTTGTTATTTAACGTTCCTCTCGAGAATTTTTACTCTTATTTTTACTTACTTTTATTCCATATTGAGAAGCCAACACTTGCCGTTGGGGAGTTGCAA
>NW_026939425.1:0-9060 GCF_032062105.1 Saccostrea cuccullata | reverse complement strand
TGTTAAGTTATCGTGTAATCATCATCTCCAAATTTATTTCAAGATAATTCACAAAGTTACCACTTTCCACCAATATATAATCCACACAAATCCATCCAGATTGACCTATTTCATTGTTTAAACAGTGATATCTATTAGGGTCGGCACATAACTTGGTAGCAGTCTGCACCCAATTAGCATAGGGACATGAGGTGTTTAGGTAATGAAACATTTTGCTTCACTGCAAAAAAAAGAATGTTCAGTGATCAGAAAAATGTCAATTAAAGACATGAAGATTTGACAATAAATTTAAAACAAAATTAATGAATAGATAAAATGATTAATGTTAGACATCTAATGGTTTCTGAATAAGGTGTTTTAATAGAGAAATGTATATAAATACTCGTAATAAGATTTTAATCAAAAGAAATATGTTTCTTTTACTTACATTTGTTACATGGAATTCCTCAATCGTGTCAATACAGTCCAAAGTCCACCTAGCACGTCACTTATGTCTGAAATCAATGTTTTTTTTTTTTTTTTACAATATCCTTGTTCAATCATGTTTTAGAGATAAAACGTGCATATATCTTCATAGTTTCTGAACCTTCAAGTATTTTACTACGTTACAGCTGACAATTGAGGCCCTTAAGTGGTGTATAATTATATATATCATATGACTGCTGGATAAAATAAACACATGACTACTTCATGAGTGTAAATATAGTCATGAAATCATTATATTAAACAAATATCAATGAAATTTGATCCCAAGAAAGTGGTATAAAATCGACAAAAATATCTGTCAACGGACGATAAAACACAAACGCTCGCGGGTATGTTAAGGAAACATATAAGTCATTTTTCGGGAAATTCAGACTTTTTAAAGGTAATTTAGTTTGATAATTTACCAAAACCGCTGATAAGCGTAAACTATTATTATTTATTGCATAAAGATAAAAGAGCGCCTAACGCAACGACGTGCAACACCACCACAGCATCACGTGACTTCTATTAATAGCGAAATTTTCCTCAACAAAAAAGCGAACAGAACAACAATACCCCGGAGTTTAATCATTTCTTTGAGTAAATAATGAAGTTAAAAAACATCTACTTTGCCTAAAAAGTGCTGCTAGAATCCTACTGTCCCGTCAGTAAAATAATTATTCCACACATTCTCTCGAAACCTTACCCGATGTTTTGAATTTTTTACCTATGATTCGAGATTTTTCGTAAAACCATGCTTAACTCGGGATTCTAGCAGCACTTTCCAATTATTTTAGGATGCAAACTTTCCATCAGTACAAATTTTATGTTTTGAAATATACGGCTTATTGTTGTTCTATCGCATTATTTCTGTCACAATCGACAGACGATGGGCCGACCGGGATACGTATATAGCTGACTGTCTTTGAAAGGGAATATAGTCGATGAATATAAATTAGCATACCTGTTTTATTAACTGAACTCCATATGAATTTCACAAAATATTCACGATATTTGCTTTTAAACTCCATTTTACGTATCTTTATTCATGCCGTCATAGCCAAATTCTCTTTACACGACACGATCAATTCCCGATCAATTCTCAAGTTACTTGATGTACACATATGACGTCATCAGTGGTAGATTTTAATAAAAATGACAGAATACATCATAACGAAATAGGAAAATTTTATTATTAATAATGTTTACACGTTTCTATTCATTTTCTACAGTTAAATTACATCTGTAAATACCAATTTTACAAACAACTTGTGTTCTAAAATTGACGTCATCACGCCTACTATGACGTCATAATGTAGCACTGATGTGGTCAAGGTAAAATATTTTGTATGCTTCCTTATTCCCCCTGCGCTTTAAGTCTGATAAAAAATCACCTGTCAGTCTCAATTAACTAAAGATAGAGAACAGATTGAGTAAAATATGTCTTCAGCATAATTATGTTGTATACGTTTTGTTTTGGTAGTCCGTTTTATTGCTGCTTATTTCGAGATGACTCATACGACTCGTTTATTTACCCGTACTTGTCCGTTCTTTTTTTATGCATGCTAAGAATAGACAGCTTTACAAAAAAGAAGAATCATTAATGGAATTTAGAAGAAGCAAAAAATGGAGAGACACAGCTTGCAATGAACAGAAAAAGGGAACAAATTTAAATATGTTTTAGAAAAAAAGGTTCACTTTTCCCTGAATAATGCAGAATTAAATGTAATTCCGAGGTCGAGAAATTTAAATGTTTGTTGAAACATAATATCAAGGGCTTTCATATTTCAAACAACACCTCGATTGATTGATTGATTGATGATTGTATATTGTTTATCGTCCCTCTCGAGAATTTTTCACTCATATGGTAACGTCACCATATGGCGCTGAAGGGCTTCAAATTTTGACCTATACTCGGCATTCAGGGCCTTTGAACAGTGAGGGATCTTTATCGTGCCAACGCCTGCCGCTGACACGGGGCCTCGGTTTTTAAGGTCTCATCCGAAAGATCAGCAATTAACTTTCACTTCAAAGTGTCAAGCTCATGGCGAAGGAACAGTTGCTACCCATTTTATCGACTAGTTCAGTCGCGGCAAAGATACGAACTCACGACCTCCCAATCAAGGACAGAACGCTCTACCGACTGAGGTACAGTACCGACCAGACCCAACTTGACTCAAAGCAGTCCCTCAGCAGTCCCGGGGACTGCTTTCGAGCAGTCCCACAGCGGTCCCAGAGCAGTCCCACAGCAGTCCCACAGCGATCCCAACAGTCCGAGTGGTGTCAGAGAGCAGTCCCAGCAGTCCCAGTAGGCCGGGTTTATTAATTAAATGGGCGGAGCCAACTCAGAAATGAGATTTGCATTAAACAATGGAACTATAAAAGGCAGTAGAAATTGATTCTGGTAGTATGCTAGGAATCCTTACATGTATGCGAAGGTCATTTATGAACAGTACGCGCATAGAAACAAATTGAATGATTACGAGGGGTGATCAAAAAGTTCGCATACTAATTGAATAACTTCCATACAAGAAACAATATTTGGTTTTAATGTTGATTATATTTTGAATTAATCCTCCCCGATTTTAACGCACATCAACCATCGTTCTGCACATGCGCGAATCACGTGATATTGGCGGTCACGTGACCCCCTCCGTAGCGTTCTGTCACAAAAGTTCAAAGATTTTTCCGAGTTTTATATTTCTTTCCATGTGAGTTAATTTTTATGACAAGAACAGTTAATTTATCAGAAATGGTCATATCTCGACAACAGAATGGGTGGATAATAACATCCTTTCCAAAAATAAGCATGGCGACCATTAAAACACAAATCTTCTGTCTCAAGAAAGACCTTTATTCAAGGTGGATAGAGAATGGGTGCATCCTTTTTATCATATCTAATATGTTTAAAATCTAAAGTAAACGATATCTTAGGTATTTAATACTGATATCATTGTTCAAATATTCAACTATTTTTCAAAGTGCTAATTGGAGGTCTTTGATAGCAAATTGCTTAATTAAAAATACATATCTTTTACTTGCTTTCACTGGGCAAGATCACAAGTATCAGCCTTCCTTCACTAAAACGATTAATCCAATCATCAATTGAATTTATAGGAACTCATTTATCTCAATAAACTGTGTACATATTATTATATGATACTGTAGAGGGATTTCTAAGATATTACAATAAATTGTACAGTCGTTTGTTGAACGAGTTCGACTGAGACAACCATTTTTCGTCACAAGTGACCTAAATAGTGACGTCATTTCACATTGTGACGTCACAAACAAGGAGAGAAACTTTATTCAGCATATGCTATGTATAGACCTTGTGTATGGCTATGTGTGTACCGAATTTCATTCTAATCTGAATTGTGGTTTTGTAGATATAGATATAGTTTGCGAACTTTTTGATCACCCCTCGTATCTATTGAAGGAAGAAGGCTTTCACACGTACATGTATGAATTAAACTGAGCCTGAACATTTAATCACAATTGTCGGGTGTATTAAATTAATAATTTAATTTCATTGTTTTCTGTGATTTATACGGTTTCCCATTTATTTTTTATACAGAAAATTAAACGTGAATTAATTACTTTCCACCAATAAGAATTGGCTTTAAATAGATCTCATCATTATATGGCCAATTTCCATACTATCGGGATACTCAAAAGGAATTTGGCTTTTAGAAAATTCTTTGTAAATTTTGCCAAGGATTATTTTTCAGTCATTATTATTTTTACTGACATGTCAATTTAATTATGGTTAATTTCTCTATCTCTATAATACTCAGTTTTAAGGGTTTTATTTGTAAATGTTAGAATGTACATCTGTAAATCACCAGAATGAAACCATCAGATTATGTTCAAAACTAAGTAATGCTGAAAGAAATTCATACACATTTCATTTATCAATTTTATTTTTGCATTATATACCGGTAGATTGTAGTTAGGGTTATTGTTGACCAGCATGTTCAATGATGTGAAACGGTGATACGTATACCCACATAGCATGCACTGATTTTCTGCCCCAAGGCGATTGATACCGCGGGTGTTGATACCATGTAATAAACATTAATCAGCCAGGTACATGTACGTGTAAACACAAGCAAAAGAAAAAAGAAATAAATCACAATTCCCTATATTTTTACTCTTTATTTATAAAATAAATGTTCTCTTTTGATAACTTTTTTATAACTTAAAAACTACCGGTAATTCATTAATAAATTCCCCCAGGATTGTTCAAATTATTTGAGTTATGGAAGAATGGAAGCATAACTTTATTTCATGGTCATTTAATAAATTGTTTGGCTTTATTTTAATTGTTGCACGGAATACTTTTTTAGAGTGGTGCTCGTAAAACATGAAGCTTTTCAATTAAAAATCTTATATGTCTAACTGTATAATGATTATTTTTAAATAGTGTCGATGCAAATTTTGAGTGCACATAATTGTACATGAAATAATAAAATAGACCTACATGCAGATATTTTTTCTCATAAACCTGTAGTTTATTTTTAGGGATAAAAAATCTACTTCTGACATCCTTATTTAATAACTTAATTTATCAAAAAAAAAATATTCTAGCTACATTTGTGTAAATGTACATGTACAGTCTCTGAAAATATTAATTAACTATAATAATCTCTACTTATCAAAAGATTGTAAGAAATCCTTGCTTTTATAATGGTTTTAACTTCTCTCTGCTGTAAGTAAACAAAACAACTAGGAGTCTGCAAATTCAGAATACACAAGGGGGCGGAGCTATCATGTCACTCAGAACTTCTTTCATACATGAGTGAACAAAGCAGTCCCAGGGACAGCTGAGACTGCTGGGTCTGCTTTTTAGAGCAGTCCCAGAGCGGTCCCAGAGCAGTCCCACAGTAGTCCCAGAGCGGTCCCAAAGCAGTCCCGGGGACTGCTTTCTGGGACTGCTTGGGTGTCAAGTTGGGTTTGGTCGGTACTCATGTATAGCGTCGGATATAAAGAAATCATATTCAATATGTGAATTGATTAACTAAATTAGCTTTTCATTATTTAAATTTATGATATTGAGAAAAAAAAAATTCTGACACCAAAAAAAAAAAATTTCCGTTAAAAAATCCGACTAATTATACTGCTTTGAGAATGACGCGCTAACCATTATACTACATGGCTTATGTTGATTTTAGCCATTTAAATCCTGTCTATGATTTGACCCTTGGATTTATGGACTTATTCTCTAGTATTTCTCACCGTTCATGGTAGCCTAGTGGTAGAGCGTTCGGGAGGTCCGGCTTCGATTCTCGTTCCCGGCGCCGCGTCAAGCCTAAGACGTAAAAATAGGTAGTGACTGTTCCTTCGCCAATCGCTCGGCATCAGAAGTGAAAGTCACGGGTCTTTCGGATATGACCTTAAAAACGTAGGTCCCGTGTCACGGTAGGCGCTGGCACGATAAAGAACCCTCACTGCTCAATGGCCCTGAATGCCGAGTATAGGTCTAAATTTGAAGCCCTTCACCGGCATACGGTGACGTCTCCATATGAGTTAAAAATTCTCAAGAGGGACGTTAAACATTATACAATCAATCAATTCGCATCTTTCTCGGAAAGATGCGAATGTTTTGTTATAAAAGTGTACTTTTAAGGTATAGTGTGTTTTCGTTCCATGTTTTTGTAAACCAAAAATGTATATTTTATTGCAAACTTTTAGTTTTATCTAAAATAAAATGAAGCGAAAAATTTTGTTGAAGTATGAGAAAATAATCGTTTTTTTTTTAGTGTTTATTTGCTTTTTCATAGGCAAATATGTTCAGTCTTTATGAGATTTTTGGAAATTGTAGAGATTTTACTTGAAGTAAACTTCGATAATAAATGAAATATCGAATAAAATCAAGATATAATTGAGATTAAATTTCCTCGTCTTAGCTGTCGCACTATAGACACTTCGCCCGCTTTATCCCCCATCTTATTTCCAAACCCCGAACATAAACATCAAAACTCGAAGTTTGACGATCAGTTCAAGATGAATATGGAGTAACGAACAATATTCAATATCAAAGTCCATAAATCAATACAAAATAGATGAACAAAATTAATTGAATCAAAGGTCGAAAACAATTATCATTTGGTTGTAAATTGTATATCATGTTAAGGTATAAATTAATATATTCTGTTAATATAACCCGTTTTAAAAGGTTTTTTTAATCATTTTATCAATCCCTGCATATTAGACGAATTGGTTCTTTCTTTCATTCATTTCATTTCTTTCATTTATTGAATTTTGTTCATACCGGTTTCAGAAAAAAGGTGATCTGAATAAATTTCTCCGGTAATTGAACTTTCAAAAGACATTATTTTTAATGAATATCTGCAGCATACATCACGTGACTACATATTGTTACAGGCATTACTATAAAGAATGAATAATTTGAGTATAATTTCTTATGAAAAAAATTAAAAGACGACAACAAAACCTTTATATTTACCTATTTCGAGCGGAATAATAATAGCAGTCGGGGGTCGTACCTTGTCGATTCAAGGTTTTGGGGGATGATTTCCAATATAATATAATTTTTTCTCAATAAATGATTGACAAATGATTGATTACAAAGGCCAGCAAAATATACAAATTAATGGCCAACCTTATCTAGGTTAATAATCACGTTAATATTGAATAGTAAATCAAATAATTACAGATGATTAAGAAATTGGCAGTGGGTAGGCTATCTCTAACACTGGCCAAACTCGGGCTGACGCTTGTACTGCAGCCTTATTCAGGACACAGTCAGTACAAGTGACAGCCGACAGCCCTTCAACTGCTGTGCACATTGCTAGCCTTTTTCAGGCAGACACACTGTACACAAAAGCCTGGATGCCAGACGGGTCAACAAGCTTAAGACGAATTACAGTTGTGGTGGCTAACCTCCGTTGATGGTTAGCCTCTGAGTGGCTTGCCACTCCAAAACATAACAGCCCTTATTAATTCACAATTCGTGTAGACTACACCTTATTTATTTCATAAGGTGGACTTCTTCTGTAAGCTGACTTCATTTTGTTAAGTCTCATTTACTGCTGTTATGGTTCGCACACGTCTTACTCTTACCACAGCTTGCGCTGGAATGCACGCTCTATAACGCAGATTCAGCCTTTATATACTTTTTAAGGCGGATGTTTACACCCGCAACCTAATAACTGAATTTGAGTGATAACAATAAAAATTTCCGGAATATTACAGTATATTCGTAGAGCCTTGTTCAGTTCTTAGTATTTGCACATTATTCGCCTGTATGTCATATCCAATTACATATATATTCAAGTATATATTAGTATAGAAATTTACAATAAAAGGTACTTTAGACAGTATAAAAAATATAAATTTTAGAAATGTTATTAGCTCACCTGAGCCAAAGGCTCAAGTGAGCTTTTCTGATCACAATTTGTCCGTTGTCTGTCGTTGTCGTTGTCGGCGTTGTCGTCGTTGTCGGCGTTGTCGACGTTGTTGTAAACTTTTCACATTTTCATCTTCTTCTCAAGAACCACTGGGCTAAATTCAACCAAACTTGGCACAAAGTATCCTTGGGTGAAGGGGATTCAAGTTTGTTCAAATGAAGGGCCACGCCCTTTTCCAAGGGGAGATAATCATGAATTTGTTAAAAATTAATTGCATTTTAAAAAAAATCTTCTTCTCCAGAACCGCTGGGCCAGGAAAGATGAAACTCATGTGGAAGCATCCTCAGGTAGTGTAGATTCAAGTTTGTTCAAATCATGACCCCCGGGGCAAGGGTGGGGCTAAAGTGGCCGACCCAAGTTTTACATAGGAATATATAGGAAAAATCTTTAAAAATCTTCTTCTCCAGAACCACTGGGCCAGGAAAGATGAAACTCATGTGGAATCATCCTCAGGTAGAGCAGATTTAAGTTTGTACAAATCATGACCCCTGGGGCATAGATGGGGCCAAAATGGCCGACCCAAGTTTTACCAAGGAATATATAGGAAAAATCTTTAAAAATCTTCTTCTCCAGAACCCCTGGACCAGGAAAGATGAAACTCATGTGGAATCATCCTCAGGTAGTGTAGATTCAAGTTTTTTCAAATCATGACCCCTGGGGCAAGGGTGGGGCCAAAATGGCCGACCCTAGTTTTACATAGGAATATATAAGAAAAATCTTTAAAAATCTTCTTCTCAAGAACTACTAGGCCAGGAAAGATGAAACTCATGTGGAATCATCCTCAGGTAGTGTAGATTCAAGTTTGTTCAAATCATGACCCCCGGGGCTAGGGTGGGGCCAAAATGGCCGACCCAAGTTTTACATAGGGATATATAGGGAAACCTTTTAAAATCTTCTTTTCAAGTACTTCAAAGCTATGATTAGTGATATTTATATGGAATCATCCTCAGGTAGTGTAGATTCTAGTTTGTTCAAATGATGAACGCCTGGAGGGGGGGGGGGGGGGGGGGCGGGGGAGTAAATTCAAGTCTGATGTGCTCAGGTGAGCGCTGTGGCCCCTGGGCCTCTTGTTTTATTTACAGTAAAAATCATAATGATATACAGAAGTTTAAAATGAAAAGAAAAGACTAAGGTTTATTTTGAAAAAAAAAAAAAATCTGAC
>NW_026939424.1:0-9043 GCF_032062105.1 Saccostrea cuccullata | reverse complement strand
TTTTCCCGGGTTCAACAATATACACTGATTTCTTTTCTATCAATGTGCCTCTAAACACCTGTATTTTAATTTTATTTTCTCAAACGTTTAAAACAATAATCGACAAATTGGACAAATTCAAATTTTAAAAGTATTTTCACAGCTAATAATCTTCCCTAGGAATTGATCAAATTTTCAAAATTTATAAATAAGCATTAATATATATTTTAAATTTTTGCTAATTGCCAAAATTTTTATACCTATTTGCTGTGAAAATAATATCGGTTGATTTTTAGAAGAGGATCACAATGCTGATTAAAATTAAATATATTTCTCCATTTTTTTTTCAAAATTGATTTTACTACTTTAAGTGCTCCATTATTTTTTACAAAACTAATAGTAAGTAGTCCCTTATATGATTGTTATAAATTATCAAAGACGGAGTAAAATTTTTATCCCTGGGAGCGAGTTTTTATAATCTGTTTATTAACAGAGAAAAAAAGAGAAGAAAAAAAAGTTTCATAGTTGAGGTAACCCTATTGTTTCCATAAAACGTTACAAAAAGTGTAAAACTTACAGATGCGTTCGGTTTTTTTAAAAAAGCCTTTTAGGTATTAATTTAATAAATGGTGTTTCTTAATACTTTGGCAAGGAAAATCAAACTCGATCGAGAGATTTGCTATGTTTTTGCAGTCTGTAATAACCCCCAACCTGCTGTATAATAAACCGTATCGTTCAACTTTCAAAAATAAACTAACAGTTGCCAGAAATCGCGATGCGATACACATGTAATAAGGACCAAATTCTAGTTCTTAAAAGTAAGTGTTGTAAGTATTGTAATGCTTTGGTAAATATACTAAAAAAATTCGATATAATCGTTATAATAGCCACTCTTCATACACAGCATATACTTCGTTAGTACGAAGTGATATAGTAAGGGCTGGCTTTATGACTTAAGCATATTGTCAATCTCTAACCAGGGGGCGTATTACCCTACGTTCAAATCTTTTGTGAAGTTACCGTTGTGATAGGTAGCTCCTTGTGGAAGTTTCCGGTTTTGGTTGCAGAAGGATAAGGTTACGAGCATAAAGCGATGCCGATAGGTAGCGCCTTATGGGGGTTTTCCCGGGTTTCCCGACCATCCTTTAAGCGGCTAGGAAGCTAACCGTTTAAAAAAAGGATTTGTGGCTCAAGTAATAAAGGAAGGGGGTCTTTTTTAATAGCTTCCCGGGCTTTGGCATTTAAATAAGAAGGCGCAACCCAAAACGCTTTATCCGCAGGTTCGCCTGAAATCTGGATCAGATACTGCAATCCTTTGGGAGAGTATCGCTGACCTAGGATTTTCTTACTTGTGAAACCCATCACTGTCAGATGGGTGTAGGTGACAATATCCCGCGGGTCCACATGATTGTCATCCCGGAAACGAAGTGGTTTCTTGATTGTCCGTTGGGGGCCCTTTAGGATGTGTAACCTCGGGAACGTCCGGTTGTGTCGTTACCACATCAGTCTGACACTTTGGTCTTTCTGCCTGACTTGTCTTGCAGACACAACACTAAAAAAATCAGAAGGGGTAGGCCCCCGGACAAAAGCTTTTTTAAACCCGTTTGATTAACGATGTTATCTAGCGTTTTGTTGGTGACTGGGTCCTTCAGTAACACGTGTGTGCACTTGGGATATTGTGTACAACGTAGGGTCCGGAAAATTGGTTTTGAAGCTTGGGGCGTTCTCTTTTTGCACAAACACATAGTATTTTTGTAAAGTTAAGGGCCAAGGGTTTTATTTGCATTGTTTAACATTGTGTCTTTGGCTTTTTAACATTTCCCATTATTTCTGTGCGAATGATGTTTATTTTACTCAATTTTCCTCAAAGAAATGTAGTATATCCTTGGGAATTTCCATTGGTTCTGTTGTAGTTGACAAGTGGAAATTTTGGTACACCCAATACAATCTCATGGGGAGAATACCCCAACTAGTGTTCACGGAACAATTAATGGAAAATACAACAGATGATAAGTAATCTTCCCAGTTGCTTTTGTCTGGAGATATGTAAGATGTTAGTCTCTCAGCAAGTGTCGCATGTATCCTTTCACAGGCTCCAAGGCAATGGTGCGCAAAAGCCGGAGTAAATTGTTGGGCGATATGCAGTCTTGCAGAGCTCGGACGTCCCTTTGGCTATAAACTCCTTCCCGGTCATAATAACCGTACACATACCCATATGTCGTAATAAGCCTGAAAAACGCATGGGCGACTGTCATAGCATCTTTTGATTTGATAGGATATGCGACAAAATATTTACTAAACATGTCAACAGCCGTGAAGATGTAGGAGCTTCCCTGGGTAGATAGGGGTGTGGCCCATAAAATCAATTTCCCAAACTTCAAAAGGCGCAGTTGGTGTGGGATTGGAAGTAACACCAGATTTATAGGCATTCGAAAAATTTTTTGTTTTTGACAATGTTGGCAGGATCTTACATAATCGCTGACAATTGGAGACATTTCTGGAAAAAATAATGTTCCTTAATTTTTTTAGAGTGTCCTGAATGCCACTATGAGCAGCCAGCGGGGAGTCATGATGCATATATAAAAGGTCTTGAATCATTTCTTGGGGAACCACTAGTTGATATTTGTTTAGCGTTTTGGCTCTCTTTGATTTTGCATGACGAGAGTGAAACAGCATGCCATCAATTAATCTAATTGAGTGTTTGAATGTCTCTGGCCAGTTTTTGTGAGTCTGGGAGTATGCCATTTTCAATGTAATTTATCAGATCTTTTAGCTCTGGGTCACTGTGTTGTTTCTTTATGACATCTGATTTTAGAAAGGTGGTGTTTTGAAAATAATCAGTGTTTTCATTATCAACGGACACACTTTGTGGGTCGTCTGCTTCAGTAGCACGTTGATAACAAATATTTTGTTCTGCACAGCTGGAACTGTCAATTTCGGTAGTCTCAGGGAATGGGTAGAACAACGGTGACCTAGGTGAACTTTGCAGTTTACTGTGGGCCTTGTCATAATGAGCAACTTAATCGCAGCCGTTTCTTACGTAATGGCAACCGAAAATCGTCTTCGGTATCAGCGTCATAATCACTCTGAAGTCTTGATGAAATTAACTTCTGGATTCCCGGGAAACAGTGTGTGTAAGTCCTGTCCGTTAGGTAATTTTACCGATGTTGGCGTCTCGGGGACATATGGGAAATGCGGATCATCTTCCTCTGGACTCGATTCTAGGATTGTAGAGAATGCTGGATTCCTGGACAACGCATCTGCCACACACATTTCTGAAGCTGGTTTATATTTGATGTCAATGTCGAATTGCTGCAGGGTTCTAGCCATCTTTCGTAAATTGCACCTTTTAACTGCTTTTGGAATAGGGGTTTCAGGGCTTATGGTCGCACCAAAATACAGTGCTCCCCCCTATGTAAGGCCACAGTCCAATACCGCAGTTACCATTCCTAAAAGCTCAAGTTTTGTAGGGCCATGGGGTTTCCATTGCGCGAGTCCTTTGGAACCAAATCTGACAACTTTTGAACTACCGTCCTCATGGATTTGATATAACATGTATCCCAATCCGCGACATGATGTGTCCACTACAAGTCGAAATTCCAGGTCGTAACGAGGAAAACTGAGAACAGGCGAATTCTTCAGGAACTTCTTGAGTTCATTAAATGCTGATGTTTGTTCAGAAGTCCAGTTAAAATTTGCATTTTTCTTCATTAACTTGAGTATAGGTTGTGCAATGGCGCTATAATTTGGTATGAATTTTCTAAACCAATTAAAAAGTCCCATATTCGCCGTAACTCTTTAATGTTAGTTGGAGGGGGGTATTATAATCAATTCAACTTTGTTGGTAGGTGGTTGAATTCCACTTTAGAATCCAGTCCAGAAAAACCACTTTCGTTGCCAAAATGACATTTCGATGGTTGAAGTTTAAGTCCTGCAGAAAGAAGACGACCAAAAACTTCCTGAAATCGAAGGGTTGCTAAAAGTTTCGGGAAAAAATAAGAACATGTCCAAATAACACAATACCGACTTGAATGTAAGACCACGTAGGACCTTGTCCATTAACAACTGGAAGCTTTTTTTAGGTTTTTTGTCCCCTGGGAAGTCGTAGAAATTTAAATGTGTAAAAAGTATTTAAAGTAGGGATGTCAACAATATTTGAAATTCGAATATTCATTCGATGAGTTGATATTCGAATATAAATTTATATTCGAATATTGGATTTTAAGTTCAAACATCAAAAAAAAAAAAAAAAAAAAAAATTTGGAAAAAATGAAGTTTTATCAGAAATTGAATCAAATTTTTATCGTTGACCAACAGTAAGATTTTATTTAAAACAAATATAAAAAAACTTTCTTATTACCTTAAATGTGAAGAGTGTATTTATTAAAATGATAAAAATTATTCATTTGATCATTTAATTGAGGATAACTCTGTCCAGTACTTAGAATTAGTTTGTATTGTTGAAAGGACACATTTTTTTAAATAACACACATGGATCTCTTTTTTATGTATACATCATTTAAAATCATTATCAGGAAATTAATTAGCTTAGAGTAATTGCTTTTAATGTTTCTCCCTTAGATAATTGTTTGGTGGTATAAATCTGTAGGGTTATCAGTGTACACTTTGGTAAGATGATTAATTAATCTGGAACTTATTAAAAGAATCTTTTGAATATTTGGGGGGAAATTTTTTATATTATATTTTGGATGTAAATCTTCATATATTCTGTAAAATATTTTATGAATATACATGTAATTATAGTGCATTTACAATACTCTACATGAAATTTTATTCCAAAATAATGACATAAAACGTATATTGCTTGACAAAAGAGTGAAGATGTATACATATTATAATGCAAGATGTATTTATTTTATCAATATTCGAATATATTCGAATACTACTATCGAATATTCGAATATCAATTATTGACAATTTTGACATCCCTAATTGAAAGCTGTGTATTTTGATGAATCTTCAGAGATAGGCATCTGGAAAAATCCTTTGCTATATCTATGGAAGAGATAAAGTTCGGCACTTTGTCTGTAAATGATTCTGTAAGTTCTTGTAAGTGAGGGGTATTGTATGGCTCTTCGTACAGAATTCAGGTAGCAAAATCACAACAAAACCTTAATACAAACCTGATCTTTAGTTAAGTTGTTTAACTTCCCCTTTGGTTTGTTTTGTTTGGATACTAACACAATAGGACTTGTGATAGGGACATTTTCACTTTCTTGAACTGGGGAATAAATTTTGTCTCAAGAGATCATCAAGCTGGTGACGCAACACTTGTTTCTTATCTGGTGGTAATCGGTATGGTCGGTGATGTTTTGGTTGCGCATCGGGCTTAAAATGAATCTGATGTTCTACAACACGTGTACGACCTATGTCAGGGTTTTCCTTTGTAACAAACAAGGATTTGTTATTAATTAAACACTCTGTTAATGACTTTTTGTCGCTGACACTCAATTCATCGTCAAAGTTAAAATTCAGCAAAAATTGTTCATTGGAATGAGTATTCGCTGTTGGACTGACTTGGAGTCAGATAAAGTTACGTTTGCACACTCGACGGGGGTTTTGTCCCAAATCTATCGTTTGAATATAAGAATTGTCAAGTGGTTTGAAATGAGCCAGAATTGACCTTTATTTAAAAAATTATACCGGGTTTAATATCTTAAGGGGGTGGGTTTGTTGAAATAGTAACAACTGATTTCACTAGAAGTAACCCTTTTCTCAAAAACAAATTATGTACAGAACAAAACCAAAACCCATCATTTTGGTTTTGCTAACCTTGCCACTGATGAACATTTCTGACTTGGGGGGCCTAAAAACTTGATCTACATCTAACTTTTGTACATTTGCTCTGACCTCTAAAAGTTACAAATTTGTCAAAATCTAACACAATCTTTTTGAAATAAATAAAAAGACCAAATTTAAAGGATGAGATGCACAATCTAAAATATATACAAAAATTGAATGTACTTTGGCCTTTACCCATGACTTGACACATGCATCTTGGATGCATGTGTAAAATTCACAGTGTAATAGCCCCTTGTTTCAAATTAAATGGGTGTTGCATCTTGAAAGATCGAATAGAACTTGTTCTATTCCGTGCTTAAAATCATGGAATGACCAATGAAAAAAAAGGTCAGAGTTAAGATTGAATATTTCTTATTTTCCTCCATATAATTCAAAAAACTCCCAAGATACACAAAAAAGAAAATACTGATTAAAACTACTATTAGGAAAACTAATTTGACAATTATAATATAGAGGGGTTTTTGTTTTTTAATAAATAAAATCATATCTTCCAAGAAATTATCATAAAAAGGAAATTTAGAATGATTTGTTCAGCTAAAATAAATATGGAAATGAAATTTGAAGGTATGATAGTTAATTTTTTAAGTTAGATAAATTTCATCTTTACAAAGTATTCTAAAGATGCATGCATCAAGACACATCGTGTAAATAAGAAGATGCATGCATCAAAATTGAAGCATGAGTTTAGATGCATGTGTCAAGATGCATAGTGTAAACCGGCCTTTAGACGAACAAGATGTCTGCACTGAGATACTGGCTATCCCAAAGACGCAAACAGACTGATTATTGGCCAATTTGACAGTCTTGCTCACTGCACGATCGAACATTTGATTTACTGTTAACTGGTAATTTATCAAAGAGAGACTTTGAAATGATATTGATACTACTACCAGTATCTAATAGTGAACTTGCACTTTGTATCTTAGTCTGGCATGTACATAAATTCCCCAGCACTATTTTCATCACATTCACTCTCACTATTTACACTTTCACAAAACACATTTTCACAATTTGAAATGTCGGCACTATCACTTTCACCGCCACAGGCTGTGGGTGCCTTTTGCAGACTGGGCGCGGTTAGTTTCCCCGCAACGGTGACCTTTTTACAGGCCGCAGCACTATGTCCGTTTTGCTTACAGATCTGGCACAATACGGTTGGTTCGCGGGGTCCCTTTCCTTTGAGTCCGGCACACAGCTTGTCGATGGTTTGGGCCATTGCAATTGTAACACACGTATCGGGTATTCCTAGTTGGGTGGGCTGGTGTTGGGCGATTGGCGGCTTTCCTCTCTGGGTCCCTGGCCTCTAGGCGGTCCATTCGTTCCACGAGCTGCGACAAAAGCTTCTCCATGTTGGTAGAGGTTGCGGAGGGTTCCTTGGGTGTAACGGCAGCGACCGAAACAGGAGCCGTAGACTGGCGATATCCATAAGCCTCTCCGAGTTTGGCCTGCTGGAATGCGGCTTGAAGGTTCTTCGGATTGGCAGCCCTGACAAAGAATGCCAGTTGTTGTGGGAGTCCATTGATGAATTTTGCAGTAAGGTCCCTCTCTGGTTTCTCCAGTCTGGACCCTTTTTCCAGGACTTGGCTGTGGAAGCCTTCTATGGGGGCCCCAGGCTGGAGGGTCAAAGCGTCAAATATGGCGGATTCAGCAATGATTGCTGGATCGTATAGAGATCTGCTGAGGTATTGCGCATTGAAAGCCTCCTTGACCACTGTCCAGGAAAGTTTATCGCTCGCCTCCAGTGTAGTAAACCACACAAGTGCTGGTCCCTTCAGGTGTAAATGGAACGCAGCTATCACTCTGCTATTGTCCTTCAAATTCTGCAAAGTGCAGAACAATTCAAATTCCTCCAGAAACTTCTGGGCATTTTGGCTTGTGTAGCCATGAAATTTAGTAAGTTCAATTTTAGCAGAAATCGCTACGGGTGAGGTCACTGGTTGACTAACTGGTGGCATTTCGAGAATGGTTTGATTTGGGGAATTAAATCCAAAACATTCAGAACTGTTATAATCCATGACGTAATAATAAAAATCCAAAGAAAAAAAAAAGATTTAGATTCTCCACCATGTAATAAATTGTCAAATTGATAAGTCAGGTATAAAGTTTAGAATTTATTGTAAGTCCAAAAATATGAAATTCACAAACATAATTTTAGAACAAATTTTGTAGATAGAACAAACTGAATTTTACAAAGGTAATTCCTAAATTGACTCACATACAAACTCACTCACATCTAATCTTTGACAACTCCGCCCACTTTCGTACTGACCAACCAATTAAATTAAGGATAGAAAATTGCAAGAACAGGGGAATTGGTATGACATTTAATTTACAACACTGAAATTAGGTAGAGCTAAGCATAACAAATTCAAAGAACACGATCCTAAGATCTAACCATAAAGTTGATAACAAGTATGAGTAAATGACATTGATATCGAGAGACAGGAAAGAGATGTCAAGAATTAGATATTGGTAACATGTGCAAAAATGCCCTTCATAAACATCAAATGAAAACAATTAACTTTGAACTACAGATGTCAAACAAGACCGAAAAGTAATAAACAATTATATAAATATACATTTATAATTAATAATTTGTCATTTAGAAACCCTTAGAACACATAATCATAACACAACATATAAATCAAAAAAACAAGAAAGAAAACAAGATTGCTAAAGCATTACAAAGATATGGGGGAATTTTTCTTCTTTATGACCCATGTTGATGATCGGATAACAAATGCTGTAGATGGAATAAAACAAAATGGAAAAGCAATAAATCAGATTATTAGAGAACTTAGAGCTGTTGATAAAGAACTCCCTTCTTTAATGTCGGTATTTTCCACTTATTTAATGCAACATTTAAATAATGCCTTTATGATGGAAACATTTTTAACAAATTTACAAACCTCTCTATCTGATTTGGCAGAAGGAAAATTATCACCATGGATTATTCCTCCTAATGTCATAACTAAAACTATTGAGGATATTCAAAAGATTTTAGATACTGACAAGATGGGGTATAAGATTTATTATAAAGGACCCTTCATATTAACCAGGCTGAAGCTAGCAGCCAATAACAGCAGCCACTAAGCGCGTAAAGCTAGCAGCCAAAAAGGAAATTCATCAAAAACTAGATATCAGACGCAGTACTGTTTTTTAAAACGTTAATTTAGATAATTAATGGTTAATGATTACAAAATTAATGCAACAATTAATTACATAATAAATCAGATAACTA
>NW_026939423.1:0-9205 GCF_032062105.1 Saccostrea cuccullata | reverse complement strand
TTTAATTTTCAGTGTATCGAATGGCGTACAAGTGAAACGAACGAAAGAAATGTAAACTAGATACCTTTTAAAGTATGGAACGCCAAATTTAATATACATGTATGCTCAAAAAACACTTATCTTCAAATAATTGTACCTATCTTCAATTCATTTAAAGATAGGTGCATGTACAATTGAATTAAAGATAGGTACAATTGAATTAAAGATATGTACAAATGAATTAAAGATAGGTATAAATAATTATACCTATTTCTAAATAATTATACCTAGGTACAAATGCATTATACCTATCTTTAATGGAAATACACCTATCCTCAATTCAATAAAGATAGGTTCCACTATTGAATTATACCTATCTTTAATTCTTTTGAAGAAAGGTATAAATGATTTAAAGATAGGTACAATTGATTTGAAGATAGGTTCAATTAAGACATATCCACAAAGGATTTGAAGATAGGTACAATTCCTAACAAAATACCTAGGTTCAATTCGTTTTACGTTGTTGGTAAATTTCCCTTGGAGACAATATTAAGTCTTAGGAATGACGACAGAACCTACAATTTAACATCAAAGATGAAAGGAGAAATAAAGTTAAGGTTATCTTAATGTGCAAAAAAGCATCATATACCTATAAAAATACACTCTGTATAATGTAGGTATTTTTATATTGCAGCCAGATGAGATTTTAACTCTTCAATAGTGTGACGTATCGGAAATGACGTATTGAATTGAAGATAGGTGTATTTCCATTAAAGATAGGTATAATGCATTTGTACATAGGTATTATTAGTTAGAGATAGGTATAATTATTTACAACTATCTTTAATTCAATTGTACCTATCTTTAATTCAATTGTACATGCACCTATCTTTAAATGAATTGAAGATAGGTATAATTGAAATGTACCATCTCTAATTCATTTGAAGATAGGTACAATTGATTTAAAGATAGTACAATTCATTTGAAGATAGGTACAATTCAATTCAAGATAGGTGCAATTATTTGAAGATAGGTACAAATATTTGAAGAGCCACTTTGGCGTTCCATATTAAGTCATGCTTTATATAGTTTTAAAATACATTGATTTTTTATTCCTTACGTTTTGCTAAATCGTAATTTTAATGTTTGCTTAACACGTGGATCAACTACATCACTTGAATAAATTACATGTACAGTATTAAGATTTAATTAATAGTAGTTACACATTAAAAGTTGAAAAATATTTACTGTACATTTTCTTAAAAAAAATACACTGTATATTAGATCTTTTTCACGGTCAGAATTTTGGAGCGAGTAGGATTTTTATCAGAATAAAGAAAAAGGCAAATAATGATTGTTCTGCCGACCCGATAAGAATATATTAATATATGCCCCCTATTTCACACCCACACGTTGTCTTTAAAAATCGAAATTAATTATTTTATTTATGATTTCTCAATTTACTTGTTACATTAAATTATTCAAAAATTACATCAAAATTATTGATTTTCTTAATCTTCTTGGGCATGAAAAAATGCGTTTATATGAAAATCTTCCTTTTGGATGCACAGATTGAAGTCATTTCACCCTAAACACTACAGTTAGTTTGCGTTACCAACTCTCTAACAACCCACATAACTTTGTATCGCTTACGCCTTTATTAATTATTTTTTCCCTATAATTAGTCCTCAAATATTTCAAAATTTATAATAGTTCATAATTCATATGTCTATATTATATTTCTCCAGACTGATTATTCTTTGTCAAGTATAGTTACGCCATTTTGAGAGAATGAAACAATGTACGATGTACTAAATGTCGTGATTAATTAGCGTAATTAATTCGTTCAATGATGTAAATCGCACTTCACCTGAGTATACCCCGATAAACCAGACGTAGCAGACTGAATTTCTTTCTTTTATAGTGTTTATATAAATATAAATTCCCATTCGACATGTAACTATGTAAATATAGTGTTTAGTAGTTTAATAGTTTTTGTCCCCGCTTTCGCGAAAGCGAGGGGACATTAAATCTCATTCGTCTGTCTGTCTGTCCGTCTGTCCGTCAGTCTGTCAGTCTGTCAGTCTGTCCGTCACAAAAACTTTAACCTTGCCCATAACTTTTGATTTAGTGGAGCTTTGACTTTCATATTTCATATTTGTATTCCTTGTGACAAGACCTTTCTTTGGGTTCCACCACATTTGACCTTGGTGTTTGACCCACTTTTAAATAAAAAAAAATTCCAGACTTTTACTTTGGCCATAACTTTTGAATGGAAGGTACTAGGAATTTCATATTTCACAATTGTATTGTTTTTGGCAAGACCTCTCAATGGATACCTACAACTTTGACCTTTTGACCTTGACCTTGGAGATTTACGTACTTATGAAAAAACGTTAACCTTGATCATAAGATTTGAACGGTGAGGACTAAGGCTTTCGTACTTCACAGATGTAATCCTTGTAAGAAGACCTTTTATTGGTTACCAAGAACTTTTACCCTTTGACCTTGACCTTAGAGCTTTAACTTATTTTTGAAAAATTTATCCTTGGTCACAACTTTTAAACAGTAGCTACTAGGACTTTTATATTTCACATATGTATTCCTTGTTGCAAGACATTTCATTGGATACCAACAACCTTGACCTTTTGACCTTGACCTTGAAGATTTACATACTTATGAAAAAACTTTAACCTTGACAATAACTTTTGAACGGTGAGGACTAGGGCTTTCTTACTTCACATATGAATTTTTTTTTAGAAGACCTTTCATTGGATACCAACAACTTTTACCGCTTGACCTTGACATTGGAGTTTTAACTACTTTTAAAAAAACTTTCTTTGGTCACAACTTTTGAACGGTAGATACTAGGACTTTTATATTTCACATATGTATTCTTTGTGGCAAGTCCTTTCATTGGATATCAACAACTTTGACCTTTTGACCTTGACCTTAAAGATTTACGTACTTATGTAAAAACTTTAACTTTGACCACAACTTTTGAACGGAAAGGGCTTTCATACTTCACATATGTAATCCTTGTGAGAAAACCTTTCATCAACAACTTTGACCCTTTGATCAGTTGACCTACTTTTAAAAAAACGTTAACACTTTTTAACGGTCAGGATAAGGGTTTTCATCCTTCAAAAAAATCAACTTCAAAGATAATTTCTAAGAAATGACATATGATAGGATGTTCATATTAGACACAAAATGTTATAAAAAATAACATCTCACCAACAAAGACACCAGAAGCGGGGGACCACAATTCTTTGAATTTGCTTGTGCTAATTGTTTTTGGTTTCTCTTTTTCCTTTGTTCTTATGACTTTTAAACTTTTTTCTTTGTCCCGAGGAAGGGTCAGAGCGTCTCAAAAACTGTTGGTATTTTTTTGTTTTTATATAAATCTTCCTATACATGTATATTTATTGAAAAAAAAAATAGCTGCAGCAGGCTTATAGAAAACAATTTGAGTACAGTATTGGGAGGAAGACTCATAGAAATTTAAATTAAAGTCATCGGGCTTTATTATTAAAATCAAGTCTAATGATGAGAGTTTAAAGTTATTCTCTCTCTCTCTCTCTCTGTATCGATTTATATTTAAATATTGGGCACGTTAATATTCCTGAACTGTAAGTATCTTGAGATGATGAAATTTTACAATAATTGTCGAAGACCAACTACGTTTCTTTTCTCCTTTTTGTCAGTAAAATTGTATATTCAATTGTAATATCAATTGAATTCCATTTGCATTGACTGATGAATTTACCCAATTTATTTACCAAACGGACTTTAAATACTGGTAAAAAAAACTAAAGAAAATAAAAGACGTACGTAAATGTTCATGTATAATTTATGTGGAAAATTAAAACATGTAAAATACAACCCGGAGAATTCAAAGAAATAAATATTAATATTTTAATTATCCTGATAGATTTACACAGCACATTCACACGTTTTTCCTGTATGTACAGTGTTTGGTTTTATATCTAATTAGATGACACGTTCGATCTTATATCCCAATCGACAGATTAATACGCTATTTTGTTTGGTTGATGCGCTGATTGGTTAATCGCTAATCCTGATTGACAGCTCTGTAAAGAAATACCGAACCCGCGTTCGCTCTGTGGGACCGCTACTGAATTTGGGGCTCGCTCCCTGGGTCCGCTTCGGGTTAGCTCGGGGTCCGCTACGGGTTCGCTTTGGGGTCCGCTCCGGGGTTCGCTCGGGGTCAGCCCTAGTGGACCCCGAGCGAACCCGGAGCGGACCCAGAGAGCGAACCCGGGGTCCGCTCCGGGTTCGCGTTCTGTTAGGTTGTGTCCGGTCGGTACTGTACCTTATTACAAATTATGTATATAGCTCTGCATTAGTTGGAAAGTTTTTTCTTTCTCTTGTTTTTTCATGCCCCCGTAAACGAAGTTTCGGGGTATATAGTTTTTGTCGTGTCTGTCTGTCTGTCTCTCTCTCTGTCTGTCTGTTTGTCCGCAGAAAACTTTAACCTTGCTCATAACTTTTGATTTAGTGGAGCTATGACTTTGACCTTTTGACCTTGACCTTGGAGTTTGACCCACTTTTACATGAAAATTTTAAAATTTTATTTTAGCCATATCTTTTGAACAGTAGACACCAAGACATTTATGCTTCACATATGTAATGTTTGTTAAAAGACCTTTCACTTGATACCATTAAACCTTGACCCTTTGACCTTGACCTTGGAGATTGTCGTACCTATGAAAAAACTTTAACCTTGGTTATAACTTTTGAACAGTAACTACTACGGCTTTCATACTTCACATATGTAATTCTGATAAAAAGACCTTTCATTGGATACCAAGAACTTTGACCCTTTGACCTTGACCTTTGAGTTTGACATACTTTAAAAATACACCATTGACCATATTTTTGAAGGGTTCGGGCTAGGGCATTCATACTTCACAAATTTGATCCCTGTGACAAGACCTTTCATTTGATATCAAGAACTTTGACCCCTTGACCTTGACCTTGGAGTTTGACTTACTTTTTACAAACTTTAACCTTGACCATAACTTTTGAACAGTAGGGGCTAGAGCTTTCATATTTCACATATGTAATCTTTGTAACAAAACCTTTCATTGGATATAAAGAATCTTGACCCTTTGACCTTGGCCTTGGAGTTTGACCTACTTTTTACAAACTTTAACCTTGGTCATAACTTTTGAACGGTAAGGGCCAGCGCTTTCATACTTCCCATACGTAATCTTGAAATGCAGTTTGTCCTGTATTATAAAATGTTAACCTTGGCCATAACCCTGGAACAGTGTAGCTAGCGTTTTATATTTCTCATTTCTTGTAAAAAGGCCTTAATTGGTACCAACATTTTTGATCTGCATTTGAGAAAACTTAACCTTCGCTATGTTGCCATACGGGGGCATCAGTGTTTCACAAACACATCTTGTTTCTCCTTTTTTTGACAAATTTTGAATACAAAAAAAAATGTTGCTGATATCCTTCTCTGAAATGTAAAGTGGAGAACAGAAAACACTCTAATGGAATTTTGAACAACAAATCATTCTTCTCTCAAGAATATGAAGAATGTAATTCGTACTAAAATTCAGAATTGGCTGTCGGCATCTTTATTTGTTATTATCGGCCGCAGGGGTGATCGAGCTATCGGCGGTTGTGTTTGAATGTGTACAGGGAGAAATGAGATATCATTTTTCATTTGTTCCATCTTTAATGATAAAATATAATAGGATTATAAATTAACGATATATAAAATATGACATAATATTTTGTTCAAACGCTTTTTAGTATATTTTAATTTTTTCTCCTTTTCATAAATATTTATAAAGTTATAATGTATATATATAAGAACGGTTTTACAAATTGAAAATTCCTAGAATAGGAGCTTGTTATATATACATACAATTATTGCAAGTTTCTGGGTATATAAATAATAAATAAAAACTGAACTTTTAAATTTTGTTTGAAATATGCTTCACTTGAATAACCTGATAACCCTTTTTCCATATTTAGGTCTTCCGTCTTCAGCGGAAGACCTTCTTGTTATTCTTAGGTTTCTTTTCCACTATTTTTATTATTTTTATTATTGTTGTTTTTCTTACCGATTTTGTGATTTTCTCGGAAACGGCTCGATCGATTTTCATGAAACTTTCAGGACTGATGGAACATCAACCAAACCTGATATATATTTTTTTTATTTTTATGACGTCAATTCCGGTTTCGAGATTTCCGCGATTTAGTGATTTTCAGAGGGTCACGTTGTCCAGCATTTTTCTCAAAAATGCTTTTAGATAGAAACGTAAGATTTTCAGCGATGATAGAGCAAGATGTGCTGATGTGACACACACCTTTCTTATTCTCCGGAAGTGCAGCACGTCGGCGCTCGCTATGGCTCGAAAAAAGACCTATCGAGAATTCAGAAATTTTTCACACATTTTTGGCAATATCTTTTTACACGTTAATATTTTGTTAAGACATATAGAACAAAAATTGTGAAGAATGTCACAATCTTTTGAAAGAAATCAACGATTAGGGGCTGGTCCCTATAATAAAGGGCCAAAAGGGGCCAAAATTTTTCCTATATATCTCAAAAAGTATTGAGAATTTGTAATACGTCAAAGAAGCAAAGTTGTTTGAAATATCAAGCTTTATCTAATGGCGTCGTCAAAATACATCCGGCGTCATCACTTCCGGCCAAACCGGAAGTGGTCAGAAAACGAGTTTTTTTTTGCCGTCCTTGACAAGTTTTTGGGTTACATATGTCTCTGGGAGCATAAAAAGTAGTTTTCCGTCCGTCGTCGTCACTTCCAGTCAAACCGGAAGTAGAAAAAATGGCTTATTTTGAAGTTTTTTATGCAAATTGAAATTATAAAGTCAATGGAGACTACTTAGCTCATTGCTTTCTTTTGTTCCGTCACTTCCGGCACTTCCGGTCTAAACCAGACGGAAGACCTACTCGTTGCTTTGCAACGAGCTTTGCTCTAGTTTATTTTTATTGTTATACCAATCCAACCTCGTGCAGAATGTTGTTATCATCATGTAACAAAAACCCCCGACGACGTTTGTTCATTTTTCAGATTACTTTGCTACATGTAAATATCAATTTTGGGTATAAAGATATACTGCATTTGTCTTTTTATCATTTCAATGAAAAAACCATTATTATCCTTCACACAGGTACTTGTGGACTGGACCCCCCTCCCCCTTATATATTTAACCCAGGACTTGTTGAACTTTTTTTTTCAAAATTATATTTATAACACTTATTCATAATATGTACAATATGAAAGGGGGTGTCCTGTCCACAAGTGCCTGTGATCCTTCATCTCTGACTCTCACACACAAGAATCATAATTTATTTTACAGAATTTTTTTTAAAAAGTTGGCCATTCCGATTCTCCATTGAAGCCGATTTGTCAATATTTCTTTTTAAAATAAAAATGTTAAATCAAATACTCTTCTAGCTAGAAAAAAAATATCACATGGAAATTCTATCGTATTTTTCTTTAGCTCATTTCGGCGAAAATACTTTAAAATGTTTCAGTTTTTTACTATCATGAAAACAGGTTCTCGAGACGTAATAGCCACCACACCCAAGCATTCAGTGAAAAGGATTTTTTGCATCAAAATATTTTGCTACAGATTAACACTACAAAACAAGTATCAAGATTCTACATAAATGCGTTCAAGTTTGTGCTACTAAAGGATATTTTGATGCTGTGAAATCATTATCATTGATATCCCCCTGCGTAATGCAAGTGTGATAATAAAATTCCTCGTTTTAATTACATTGTTTGAAATAAAGGCTTATGCAGAAGAGGGCGTGAAAAATGAAACTACAAAATGTAGATACAAACCAGATATAGAGCCTAATTAATTATTTTTTTATGGAATTATACTTCTAAAAGATTTAATTCCAATTTGATTTTTTAAATACTCATTGGAATTTTAATGAGACTTTTAAATATATGTGCGCATAAATCTTTTTTCGGTACTTGTATCAATATATAAATACTTTTTCGAATTACCATTGCAGAAAAAAAGATTTGTTATTGATACGCACCATATTGTTCAGAGATAAGAACCGCCTTTATCCACTAACGCAGGATTTCCTAACATACGAAAATTAATATCTGTACTAATAAACACCTATTATGATATCTCCTGCACTAAAGTAGCCGACAGAGGATCGGGGATTTCCAGTTGTTTTTTTTATACGACTCAGTAGAGTTAAATAACTTTCAAAGTGGCGCTGTATTTCGTAGGCTGTCTGAACACTTAAAATGTATCACTCCACGTTATAAAGTTCGTGATTTAGAATACATAATATACATATTATTTAAAAATATATATAATCACCTTTAAAAAGAACCATATTACACCACGGAGATAATTTACGTCAACAATAGTAGTCCTTGCAAAGGCATTATAGAACCCATTTGTTTTCATAATTTTATCAGTACATGTATTTTAAGAGGGCGCGTTAGGAGCGCATTCAAGATCTTAGTGCTAGTTGAATATAAAGTACAGATACGAAATTTAAACAAGAATAACAGCCACGTAAAGAATATACATTACATATACTTATCCTTAGTTCGAAATCCTAAGATCCTATTTGGATTCCACTTTGCATCCCACTTCATGTTGTATATAACTGAAGGAATGTTCTTTATCTAATCGTACAATCTCACACATTCAATTTTTGATTGTTTTTACCATATATTAGTAATAAATCAAATGATTGTATAATAGAATTATTTTATCTTAACATCTTACGGGTAGATGAGCTGTCTTTTCAAAACAATTGGGTATATAGCAATACATGTATATTAAACAACGCTTACGTTTACTTGCAACTGTCACTGTGGTATTGCATCTAGCCCTGATTAATGCGGTCGGTAGAGGGCGTTGATAAAAAGATCTTGAAAATCATTATGGAATCTAAAGACCCCCTATAAAGCGCTCGCGCATGCGCGTTTAGCGCTTAAAAAAGCAGGTACGTGTAACGAATGCAAGAGGTGTGCCCCAGTGCTGTATTCAGAGATAGTTAAATCTACTATGGCGTATGCATATTGGCTAGTCGTGTCCAGCATTATACAAAACATATTTTGATCACTTCTCAAATTAACATGTTGTCAATTTCTAGATCCGGCATAAATAAAAGTTATACTACAATCTTGAACAGAAAGAAACATTTTCGATTGATGTAATGTTTAATCTACAT
>NW_026939422.1:0-89826 GCF_032062105.1 Saccostrea cuccullata | reverse complement strand
AGAAATATTATCCTGATTGCCTACAGTCTCTCAGAATACGGTAATTTGTATGTTCCTGCCAGAAAAATCTTCTTTAGAATAATTTTATATTTATTATAGATATCAGGATATATTTTTCATGATTTCAAATAGTTGAATCGACATTTTTCAAAAATTATGTCCCTTGACCACCATTTTTGGGGAAAACCCATAGAATCCTCACAGTAGCCTTTATAGTTTTCTGGTTTGTAAAATTTGTCATCTGACTGGAAAAATTATGTGCATCAGTTGTATAATGATTGGCCCAAGATAGGGCTACCCACATATTAAAAGAAAAAAATGTAAATATAGTGGGTTTATCGCAGCATGCCCAAATTTTTAGCATCAAAAAGAGGAGAAATGTCATTTCTTTCCCTTTCTTTTTGGTTGACCCCACAAAGGGACATAACTATTGCAACATGTGGATTGGACTATTGAATTCCTTGAAAATAATTCATTTTCTACATAATTCTATTAGACCTGTACAGTGTGGGAAAAAGAAAGTTGAAATTGATAATGGATCTAACATCAAGATTCTTCCTCTCTCGAAAATATATAGAATATGTATGTGTGTATAAATATTGAAATTTTTTATTAGAAATCAAGAAGAAAAAAAGTTCAAACATATATCATTACATTATCACACTACAAGTACATAATATTTCAAGTATTAATATTTTTTAGCTTTTGTGCCCTATAGCTACAAACTTTACAAGCAGTATAAATATATATATATATATATATATATATATATATATATATATATATATATATTATATATATATATATATATATATTATATGCCATAAACACTCCAGGCCTGCTGAAGAATTATCTCCCTTTTAGATATTCTGACACATTATTCACACACATGATTATACATTTCTCAGAAGATTAATTTTTCAATTGCATTAATTGGTCCATCAATGTTGAAAATAATGTAAAACTTCACCATCTCAGAGTCTATTTTTCAAACCTTGCTAGTTTGTGCCCATCACTTCAATTAGCCTTGAATGTCCACCATTGTTAATCAATCCAAGTGTGTTTGCTAGTTTGTGTCCATCATTTCAGTTAGCCTAGAATATCGACCATTATTACTCAATCCAAGTATGAAAGTCATTATCCATGGACAAATAGCTCCTCTTTCCAAAAGTTGACATACGTTGGAACTCCCGTTCAGTTAATAATGGAAAAATGCTAGTAAAGGAAAATGAAATATATTTAAATATAGTTTATTGATACAAAATACCTTGTTTTGATCCGTACATACATACTGAAATCAAGCATGAAATACATATATATTTTAAATCTAATTTTTTGTCCACATTACAGTAATTTTTTCACATGACTGTGTCATGTAAAGCACCTGCTTGATCCATTATGACGTCATAATCAATTTCAACTTTCCTTTTCCCGTACTTGACATCTTTAGCAGAATTATGTAGAAAATATGACATTTTCGTGGCCTTCAATTTGAAATCGTATGAAAAGTAATCCCGATACCGGTATTAAAGGAGATGGGCGAACTTAGCATGCAGAAATCCCACTAGCTTTAGATATATATAAAGATCATATATATATATTCAAATTGTGAATTTAGTATTTCGAGTAAAGTTCTTATTATTGATTTTTATGAAATCTTGATAAACAAAATTTTCTGAGGAAAAATTTTCGTTATAAAAATTTATAAATTCGGAAAGAAAATGAATTCTGTGTTTATTGATAACAGACTTAAAAATTTCAGTGTAATTTTGGTGTCTTTTTACAAATAAAAAGCAGCAATGATATTAAAAATTAATGAAATTGTCAAATGGTCTGTCGGTCGGTATTTCTTAAGCTTCAAAAGTGACTTTTTCTGGATATGAATATCAATTAAATTCTACAAGACGTATTAATTGTCGATTTTTTTTCAATCAGAACGGCAGCTTTTCTAATCAAACGTCAAAATTCTCTTTGTCCTTTTGTCTGTTTGTATGACCTTACATTTAGCAATCAACTTTTACTTAATTAAAACTCTTTATATTTTATTTTTCTCATTTTATGTAATTATAGAGAGACAATTTTGTACATGACAGAATTTAACATAACCTATTTGGAAAAGCAAAATTTAAAGGTTATACAAGTAACAGCTTTATAAAAAGCTTGCCTGACTAAATCAATCAATTTATCTGCATGAAGAGTGATAAACCTTTTGAGCAGTAATACTTTATGAGTTTAAAACCATACCCTAACTTTATATTTAATTTGAGAACCTTGTGTAATTGAAATCTTGATTTTATTTAACTTTTTGAAGAATCATCTCTACACTGCATACTAAAGAGTTAACACCTACATACATGTACATTATCAAATCTGTTATCAAATCATGCATTGTAAACATTTTAAAGATGGACATAATTAAATACACATTTTGTTGGAGTGTACTTTCTCCTCTGAAGTAAACAGTACTTAGTAATGTGTGTTCATTATTATTATTTTTTTTTTTGCTTTAAATGGGGGGGGGGGGGGGGGGTAGTGACACTATCATATATTGAGAATGAAATAAGTAAATTCAATACTTAGACCTTTGTGGAAAGAAAAATCCAAGATTTTTCACTGCTTTCTTATTTACTGTTTGTATCTGAACAGAGACATATGACTTGATCTGCGTTGTTTATTATTATTGTTGGACTAGTCCATTTATGGAATAAATCAACGTACCGCGGGATTGGGAAACAAATTAGAAAAATCATTTTCTTTTGTGTTGCATGTCCATATACTGATGTATACGATATATTGTTTAAAGAATTATATAAAACTTGTAAATAGAATTTCTGAGGCATTAGAATGAGGTTTTTATGGAAGTTAGCACACCCATTCATATTATGGAACAATAAAAAAAAAGGCGCGAATATGAAGATAGCTTACTAGTGACATTTGGCGCGAAAAGAGCGATACACCCCTTTCGTAGAATATAAATGGACTGATCCAGTAGTATAGAAGATTCACGAACATGTTGAAATGCGAATCACATGGAATAATCTGTTCCATGCAAAAAGAGTAAAGGAAGTAAACACTGCAGTATTTTGCATCAATAATATCATTCTGTTTTCTGAAAACTGTTTCTTTTAAAATGCAGGTAAAGAATTCCAATGCAAGTCAGCTTGCACAAAATCTAGCTCTTTAGATATGATTGCACACTTTCGGATCTTGGAAATATCAATCCTTATACTGCCTGACGCCGTGACGTCAGGCAAAAAGCCAAGATTTAAGTTGGAATTACCAGTTTTTACATTGTTAAAGTTTGTAAATTCAGTTTTAAAGTTTAAATTACCACCTTTTAAGTTGGAAAAGACCAGATTAAAGTTGGAAAAGCCAAAATGAAAGTTGAAATTGCCAACTTAAAAAAATATTACGAAGTACTAATACGCTTCCGTAGAAAGGCAATGTAAATCAAATTGTTTATGAAACATTTTCAATGGTGTGTCATATTGACAAACATTAGTTGTATCAAAATGCAGTCCTCGAGGATTTCCTCATTACTGTGGCACCACTGAAAGTTCGTTTACCGCATTCAAAAAACCAGTTTGGTACGTGTACACTTAAACAAGAAATCATTATTTTGGGAACGATACAATTTCACGTGCAGCATTGCGATGTTCTTTTTACTCAGTGGGTTTTTGATCTGAATATACTAGTATATGCTTATTTTTAAAAAATGCGAAGATTTTTGCCTTCATTATTTTTTTTAATCCCCTTAGAAATGATAATATGAATAGAGTTGATATTTGAGCTTCATTAGTAGTTAAATAATTGCTAAAGTATTGTGCAAAACTCATGGAATAATTTCATATTTGGATATTTTACTTTAAAAAGGACATGAATGTTAACCTTACAGCAAAACATTATGACAGACGATGATGACCTTAAGTTTCCTATATAATCAACTTCCCAGTAAACAGTTTTCAAAATAAGAGATACTATTGACAAACAGGTAGACAAAACACGTACAATCTGGTTTAAAGTTATCATTTTGCAAGTTCTATGGTCGATACAATCACCCCTACTAATGTTATTGTGATTTAAATTCAGGACACGTGGTTTAGGTTGACCTATTCAAAGGTTATAGGGTAGAACCGGTTTTATAAATAAAATTGGCAGTAAACTGGAAATTGCTATAGTTTGTTTCTTTTGAAAACATGCCCTGTGCAAAATGTGTTTCCAGACCTTTGAAGACTTTCGTGATTTCAACAGAAAAGGGTGGCTAAAGGGGGGGGGGGGTAAAAATAAAAATATACTTCATCTTTGCTTTTTTGATAATTCACGGCGAAATTTAGAGTTCATTAGCGGCCGATTAGCTGGTAAAAAATGTATAATATCTTATGTTCTAAATTCACCAGTTCAAACGAACATAAATTATTTATAAATAAAACTCAAAAACACTTTATATAGGATGAGCTCGCATGCGCGAGAGCAACAGACTTTAATGAAGTGTATACAGTATACAAAGCACAGTCTTTAGTTTAACTTCTGAATTCCATATCATTCTACAAAAGAAAAAGGTTCAAAGAAAGCGACAGTCAACATTAAAACGAACATTTTAACATGTACAAAATAACGATCATCCTGGAAGGGGTGGGTGGGGCGGGGGATAAGTCTGTTGCAATGTAGCAGCGAACTTCGAATAACTTAAAACACCCGAAAATCTACCTTATACGTGACTGAGTCACGCGTGGCACGGACTCAACCTATTCACCCGTAAACAAATAAACAACCAATCGATTTCCTTTACCGATGGACTTAATCTGCATACATAACAAACACACGTGTTTTACCATAACTTTTATAAATATATTTATGTTCTAAATTCACCAGTTCAAACGAACATAAATTATTTATAAATAAAACTCAAAAACACTTTATATAGGATGAGCTCGCATGCGCGAGAGCAACAGACTTCGACGATAAAGAAAGCATAGAAATAAAACTATTAAAACGTACATGACCCCACCCCTAGATATCAAGACTTCAAGGTAATCCTTTTTTTTTTTTTAAACAAGGCCTTGAATAATTGAAAATTATCATAAAAATGTCTGTGGATTCTCAAAGTGATGCGTATTTACCAACATTCATTCTTCAAACTTCATAATGGAAAGTTAATAATATTATATAGGAAAATAGAAAATATAATAACTTTTAGGAGTGCAAACGAATTCACCAAATAACATGCATTTTCCAAACGACAATTTTTTGCAACAATTATATCTATGTTAAAAGCTATAGGTTTTCAAGCATTTGAAGAAAACTGCAGATTTTTATACTTGAATTCTGTGGTACTTTAATTTCTTCTATTTACTGCACATTTATTATTATGCATAGTTTATAAAGCGTTTGCTATGAATGCAAAAACTTCATAAATCAATTATAAATTCATATCAAACTTTTTTTAAAAATTGGTATTTAAAGCTAGATCGAGGACATTTTTATAAATATGTTCAAAGAACTATCAATTACATTAAGATTCATAAACCATCTACTCACTCGTATAAAATGTTGCTTGAACCTAAATGACTTTCCAAAAAAGAAATATATTTATAAGTAGAATACAAGCAATTGCACAAAAAGACACTTCAACTTGCAAATCTATAAAGGAATATTAGACATTTATGTCATTCAGAGTTATCTCTCTTATCAGAGTATCAATGAACCTTAAGATACATGAAATGCAATATGTTGTTTATAAAGATTCAATTTCAAGCTTCCTTTTGAGACTTTCATGACTTTTTGAATAAAACAATAAATTTAAGAATTATCCTTCCCGACTGAAGAGTATTCTTTTCTTTTTACCATAACGTCTTCAGATGAACTCAAAAAGCCTTCTACGTTGATTCTTATCAGTGAATCATACATAACAGCATTTGCGGTTGAGATAGCAACCCCATTAAAACACTATGAAGAATAAAATTACGTATATAAACTTATAAGTTTGAGTGCATTCAGAATTTCTATGTTTCTTGTACATGATTGTGAATCCCAGGTACATAAGAATAACTTTTACAATACGAAATAAATCTAAATCAATCATAAATTATACTCATCTGATCAAACACTATCATTAACCTTTTCTTTACATCTCTTGGTTATTAGCAATAGGACAAATGAACTGAACTACACCTACCAGAATGTAAACATTATTCCTCTTTGGTTTTGACTAGAGGTGATTTGTCCGAATCTTGAATTTAAACGCAGCTTTGGAAGTCTTCAGACAAATTCTTTAATGAAAGTTTTGCAAACATCCGGTCCGTCTGTCCTGACTAAAGATATCTGAAAAAAAACTTTGCTCCAAAAATTTCAAAATCATATTGTGATCCCACATAGTTTGTGCCTATTAGAAGCACCGTTACAAATTTGGCCTCCTTTACAGAATAAACAAGACAATGTTATATTAGTAGTTAAGCTATTAAAAAATAAATACGTAGGTTCAGTAGTTTCGCTTTGTCAATTGAAATTTTAAATATTATGTCTGCAAATACATCTCAAACAAATTGCACTATACTTTTGCATATCTTTTGAAGTTTGTGTACTTGTATTTATCGATAAAACGTGTTTCCTGCTTCAATTAGATACTATAATTTTACACACCTTGAAAAGACAAGAAGGCAACTATATTTAAGGTCATGCCAACTTCGAAAATACTTACAAATCCAAAAAAAAGAAGTGTTTGCATAACAATACCTCTCGGACTTTTCCAGCTTCATCAAGATACTTGTAGGTCTCGTAAAGGGCTTTGGCTAAATATACTAGTAAATACTACATTCCAAAACTGCTAACTTAGTCAAAAAGTTAAAAATTTCAAAACATAATTGTATGAACGATGTACATGATGAACCATTCCAGCTTCATGTAAGCTACTTCAAGAATTTGAAAGGGTCTTGCCTGCATCATACTACATCTCAAACCATGCCAGCTTCTTTAAGCTACTAAATGAATATGATATGGTCTTGTCTGTATTAAACTACTTCTAAAACCTTGCCAGCTTCTTCAAGCTACTTACTGAATTTTAAATGGTCTTGTCTGTATCAAACTACATCTCAAACCATGTCAGCTTCTCCAAGCTACTTACAGAACTTGAAAAGGACCCTGTCTGCATCATACTACATCTCAGACCATGCCAGCTTCTTCAAGCTACTTACAGAACTTGAAAAGGACCTTGTCTGTATCATACTACATCTCAGACCATGCCAGCTTCTTCAAGCTACTTACAAAACTTGAAAAGGGCCTTGTCTGTATCAAACTACATCTCAAACCATGCCAGCTTCTTCAAGCTACGAACTGAATTTTATATGGTTTTGTCTGTATCAAACTACTTCTAAAACCATGCCAGCTTCTTCAAACTATTTACTGAATTTTAAATGGTCTTGTCTGTGTCAAAAAACATCTCAGACCATGCCAGCTTCTCCAAGCTACTTACAGAACTTGAAAAGGGCCTTGTCTGCATCATACTACATCTCCGACCATGCCAGTTTCTTCAAACTACTTACAGAACTTGAAAAGGGACTTGACTGCATCATACTACATCTCAGACCATGCCAGCTTCTTCAAACTACTTACAGAACTTGAAAAGGGCCTTGTCTGTATCAAACTACATCTCATACCATGCCAGCTTCTCCAAGTTACTTATATAACTTGAAAAGGGCCTTGTCTGTATTAAATTACATCTCAAACCATGCCAGCTTCTCCAAGCTACTTACAGAACTTGAAAAGGGCCTTGTCTGTATTACATCAATACATGTAACACTAGGTCTTGCAAAGATCATCATGATAACAACTCTTGAGTCGTATTTTCTTCATAACAGATAGACAACTCTATATTGGGTGATGCAAGATGCATAATGAAGGCTATCTTAAAATCTCGATCTCTTAAACCAATACTCTTAAACAGAATGATCTGAAACTAATCAGGCTATCATATTTATCAGCATCGGATTATATAATATACAAATTATGGAGCATCAATAACATACATTTATCTTATGTTCTTCATTTCTAGGTATTAAACAACGTCCAGAAATAGGAGCATAAAAACCACTGTGACTAAACAAAAGTTTTATTGTATAAAAATTTTAACTAAAATAAAACGATGTTTCATCATTTTTCGAGTTAATATCAGGAACTATATATTCAATTACATTATTTCCAAGATTTGAAAATAGCTTCGGAATAATGAACTAGCTATATGCAGTTCTATGCATCAATGTGTCACAGTACAACGTAGAATTGTAAAATTTTAGAACTGTTCGAACCATATCATGACATTCAAATACATGTAGTTTCCAAAAGAGTGTGTCTCGTAACTATGAATTAGAAACATCGGAACTTTGTTCATAATTGCTACCAATATCCAACCATCATCATATAGATATAAATTTATATATACATGTATCAGGTAAGTACGTGAATTAATTACTACCGTGACTTTACCAGAACTATACTAATTCTCAAGTTACACATGTTTTTATTTATTTATTTTTTTTTTTACATAGCTAAATTCAAGCTGAAAAGCGGACATTAATCTGTGTCCAAATGCTTACCAGATTCTCTGTTCTGCGTGTGCCTCTATCTGCTGTTAGGGTCGAAGCCGTAGCTTACATACATAGTCCTAAGGTCTATGAGGCTTAGTAACAATGAAAGAAACAATACTGGCAGAGGATTAGACATTGACAAAAGTTTTAATCACTCAAGCTTTCAGAAATTACAATTAACAGAATGAAATTATGTTGCCTTAGTGTGAAAGACACAAAGGGTGCTTATATGGTCCCCTCTACCTTATCGTTAATAATATAAACATGCAGTGTTTAAAAATTCAAATGCTATTTTTATACTTTCGTTCTTTCTTTGAGAAAGTCGCAAAAAAGAAATTACCAGTTTGTACCTGCAGCTTCAAATGTGCCAATTTTCCCCCCACATGGAGTTCAATCGTGTCAGAGATGCCTGTAATCTCGGCTCTGTTTGTGCATAATCAGCAACTGTTTCTGCGTGAAGCTAGTCTCGTCTAGAATAGACTGATTTCTATCTCCGATCTTAGCGAACATAAGTCTGTTGCAATGTAGCAGCGAACTTCGAATAACTTAAAACACCCGAAAATCTACCTTATACGTGACTGAGTCACGCGTGGCACGGACTCAACCTATTCACCCGTAAACAAATAAACAACCAATCGATTTCCTTTACCGATGGACTTAATCTGCATACATAACAAACACACGTGTTTTACCATAACTTTTATAAATATATATATATACGTTGACAAACCTTTGTTTGCCTGATATGGCTATTGTTACAATGAAGCGCATTGAAGTGGTAAAATTTTCCGTTTGGATGAAAAGTTCTGAGTCATGTTTTGAACGTCAATTATAACATACTGACACGCCCATATTTTTAGAAATGAGAAAGAAATATTCGTCGTAGTTTTAGGACACCCCATTCTTCGCGACAAGCAATATGAGTTACACTGAAATGGAGCTTTAAAAAATTTAAAAGAGAGAGTTAGAGACTCCCCGCTTCTTTAAAACACATATTGCAACAAATATGTACATATTTTTCAACTTATCATGTCTATTGAAGTTACCACAACACATGTTTCGGTCGAACACGTGTTTACTCGGTGTTTATTTAGATCCTCAATTTGACTGGCTATTATATTTATGGAAAACCTGTTCTACAGGTAATTGAAGAAACAACTGGACCGTTTTATCCATTTCTAAAGAAATGGGCGTGTCATAAGATGACAGTAAACACTCTAAAGATAGCTCAAAACGTTCCATTCGAACGGGAAATTTTAACACTTCAATGCGCTTCATTGTATTAATGCGCACAGATAATCTAACCATGGGCAACTGACCAATCGTTGAACGAATAGCAACGTTTGCGCCAAATACATGTTTACATTTTACTTCGAACACGTGGTTCAGGTCAATCTACGATCATGTCAATGGAGTGCAAGATAAAAAAAAATGTTCTTGTGAACAAAATACAAAGAATAGAAGCTATGAAAGATGCCACTGGCATTTTTAATTTGTTGTTAACTAGAAAAAATATGTTTATTAAAGTAGTTTGTGCCATGTTCACTACGGAACACCAGCGCTTCAAGGGTAAGGTAAACGAGCAGCATCTCTTATGCATTTAAAGGATTAAACAAATTTCACATAACTTTACTAGTGATCATGTGTTTTGGCCAGGGAATCCATCTGACAATTATATTCACCAATAGTTCAACAAATGAATTAATACAGAGCAAATCGCGTTGCAGTATGACTTTGAGAAACCTAGACTTCCACGTTTATTTAACACATGAATGGTTTGTCACTGTGTGCATGAAAATAATAGAATTTTAAAAATACTTTTCATTCACGAAGATGGAAAAATGGTCTTTGTGCCTTTTCGATCGCCGTAAGATTTTCCTTTTTTTCAAGCGTAAAATTACTGTAGTATTCTTAGTAACCCATAATGCAGTTCTCATTCAGCTGATTTGTCAGTTAAAGTCATGTTGGTGCCTCATTTGCTAATCTGACGCCAAAAAATATAGTCCCGGTTCCCATGCAAAAATATTTGTCCAAAAAGAAAGAATGAATCGCTTAAACGTCCACATTTGGCCCCCCGATAATTTACAAAAAATAAGTTAGAAGATTTTCTACATATTTTTGTCTCAATCTTTTCATCAAACATTGTAGTTTATTAATTTTATTTTCGATTTTCACTTACATGCACTGTAATTGGGTATTTATCTGATTAATATAGCAGGGGTACGTTGTTTACTTCGATTTCCCATAGACTTTAGGCCACACCCCCATTTTAAAAGCCCATTTTTTATATGAGCGCATAGATGTTTCAAGTTGTACTAAATAGGGTCAATGTAAAGAGTTAAACTTGTCATTTTAATTCATGAAAGAAATTGAAACAGTAGTGCGCTCACATGTTATTTTCCAAAAAGGTGCAAATTCACGGGTATCTGTCCCTATAGTAAAGGCACCTTGTTTACAAATTTCAACCCGCATTTGACCTCATGAATAACAAAGCATTGAACACGTGACTCAAATCTATTCACTCTCATGCTTTGAGCAGATCAATGCGACATCGTGTCCAGTGTTGCGAGCTATCGATGGTCAAATCCTTTTCAAATGGGTAATTAGAATTTAAAGTACCCAGGGATAAAATTTCTTTAAAGCAGTATATTTAAGAATTATAACATTTTTGATTTACTTGTAATTTTAGTCAATTTTTCTTGATTTTTTTTTCGGTATTTATCAATACATTTTGGAGGCTTGTAGCACAAAGCTTGCACTTACTGCTTGTATCTCATTCATACGGGATTCGAAAAATACAGAGGGTATATATATTATCAATTTGCCTTTCTTCTTAAGTATACATGTACATCACATCAGCGTTACGTTCATTGACTCTTAGAAGATGTAAAAAAAAAAAATACGATCGTTATTTGAAAAATACCAATTTATCATATATGTAGAAAATAATGCGTAATTCCAATTAAAGAAACCTTACGGAAAAGAAATTGAAGTGTCAGGCATTAAAAAGATTTATATATCGAAAAAAAAACACATTGCACAAAATGCACCCCTACATGTAATTAAATGGAGAGAAACCCCGGGTTTCATCTGACGACACTACAAATGTTATAATTTTTTACATCGGCACAAAATCTAACAACAATGAAAGATTTAAATATAAATATTATTATGTAACAAAAAAATCGAATGAAAAAGGACGTATTTTTTTAATGATTTTTATTATTTATCTCACTAGAGGACGAGAATTTTTAAGCAATGCAATCTGGACTGTACAAACTACACTTGTCTAACGCTGATGGGTTTTCTAACACTGATGGTTTTTTTTATATCCATGTAGCAGCGATAATATTGACGTTTAACTGACGTTTAATTTTCACTTTCTTGCGAATTTATTTTTCATACACATAATTTTTTATATCACAATTCAAACGTATTTGTTGAAGCACACCATTTTCACAAAATTATATGTGTACATGATATGAAATAATCATTCACGTGAATGTAATATGCTAATTAATCATAAGCTTTAATGGATTGATTAGAATCTCTGAAAAAAAAAAATAAAGTTTTAAGTATGAAAAAGAGTGAATCATGCATTATCCGTTCTATTCACAAATCCCAGTGTGTGTATTTATATATACCCAGTAAATAATTTGACGAATTTCTAATAATAAAGAAATTAAGCCCGACAAATTAAAAAAAAGGATGCTATATGTGCTCGGCCTCTTGCACTATAAAAGGGGCTTTTAGGTGTTATTTCATCATAAAACGTAGTACACTTCGAACACACGCTAATGTATTCATACTAATCGCACGCTTGATAGACGCCCCGCCTTCTCATTCAAATGCTAACTACAATGACCTTTATATAGCCGTAATGGCGAAGTTTTACAGTGAAATATGCGATTTTATTTCTCCGATAATAAATATCATGTATATATTGAAAGTCTCTTTCCTAAAAAATCCTTAATTAGTAACTATACAGACTATACTTGAAGACTTTAGCTATAAGATAACAATGTTCTTATTTAAACGGGTAAAATTCTGCATTTAAAAAGGGGCGAGATTGCAGTGTTAAGAGGATTCATTCTTTATATTCATGATCGCAGAAAATTGTATTATAAAGAATACGTACCGGTATTTAAGTTTGAATGAATTCAAGAGAGATCGATTGAAGTACATTTCTACAGATATTATAGGGTGTTGAAAACTGAAACGCAACATAACTTTTCTGTTTACCATGTCTCCACGTGCTAGTCACTTCCTAGCCATATTTCCGTGAATAATTTACCCTGTCTCGCTGTAGTCTCGGTAACTCTCGCCAGAGCCACTGCCAGAGCTACTCGAACTCCTCGGATTTTATAATTTGCAGAACACCGAAAAATAAAAGGTTCCGAACACATTAGTAGAGTGACAATGACTTTGTCAGCAAATGAAATTTATCATTAGGTCGAATGTTGACTGACGTTTTTCATACTAATCGTTGGGTCATCATACTAATCGTTGGGTCATTTAGATTTTGTACACTCCGAATGTCTGGGGATTTTCATGTTATGCAAAACATGTCAAAGAACATACGTTCGGTGTGACCGGTCGAAAGGGGATCTTGCTCCTCAACGACACTTGATCCCACCTTTGATGTTTTATGAGGTTGGAAAATTTCCTCGTTTTTTTTTTTTTTTTTGCTTGTCAACTTTTACAGGTAAATAAAAAAAAAATTTTCTCTGGACGCCCCCCCCCCCCTTTCAAAAATGATGCCACGTGCCTGAAGTGGAGACAGTCCTTCGGATGATACCGTAAAAACAAAGGTCCAAAGTAGGTGCTTGCTTGAAAGATCCCTTACTGGTCAATGGCTTTGGGTGCAAAGCATAGTGTATAGGCCCTGAGTTATCGTTCATATTTATTACTTCCCTTGTGAACATATGTAAATACTGTTTACAGAGTATGCGCTATTGGTTTTATTTTGTATGCTGATGTTGCTGATAATTTGGAGATTACATACTTAATTTAATTGCATTAAATATAAAATTAACCTTATAACAAGGATGATTGGAGATCGTTGGTGACCGTTGGTGATTTATAGGTAACGGCATTGGTGCACGTGTTGGTGATTTGGTAATTATGGCAATAAAATAGCGCTATCTCAATTCTGTAAACAGATCATATCTGTATACGATAACTGGGTTCTTTTTATATTTAATTTTGTTGTTAAACATCGCTGGCATCCCACACAAATCATATTTCCCCCTAGAATTACTTCTCCATACACCTTGTAAACATTGGTAACCGGAAACTTCCGGTTATGGGGTTTTGTAAAGTCACCAAACTCGGTGACGTCAACTTGCGCACTACGTCATTATTTACATCGGTGACACAAAAGAGTATAAGCAGGCGTTTCGGAGTCGGAGCAGTCAGATAGAGAGAGCAGTAGAGGCAGAATGTAAGTTTGGGCAACAGTTATACAGACACTGCAAACACTTATTTAAAAAGTTACAGACATTAAAGTTTATCTATATTATATATATACCTATACGTTGGGTGCCAGTCGATATACCCCCCCCCCCTTTTATTTATAACCCGTGTTACAAAACGTAAGCTGCGCTAGAGTATTGATTAAATTGGATAATTCAACTTACCAACCAAGAGTTTTTCAGGGATGTACTTTTATTATTTATTGAATTAATTTAATCTCACAATAAACTCATTTAAACTTTGAAACAGCGTCTTTATTGAAAACTAGTCGGGCACGTTACAATAGGATAAAATTTGCAGCTCTCTAGGCCTACCGGCAAGTGGTGGTGTCTCCGTATGAGTAAAAATTCTCTAGAGGGACGTTCAGTGGCGTAGCGTGCCTCAAATATATGTGTAGGCACTAGAAAATGAAGCCGAAGGCTTCATTGAGGCGCGAAGCGCCGAAAGGGGGCAGGTGCGGGAGGGGGTCACCCCCTCCTGTATGGGGGATTTGGGGGACCTCCCCCGAGAAAATTTTGAAAAATAGACGCAAAATTAGCATTTGGAAAGAAGAAAATAATTGTTAATTTAAACAAAATATGTAATAACTATGCTTGTTATAATAGTTTTATAACTGGGCATTTTGGGAATTTCGCCCATTAAGCAGTCTAGTAAGTTTTTATAAAGCAAACTCTTATAAATTCCAAAGATATATGTCATATCAAAGTACATAAAAGTTGAAAAAAATTTCTAAGCAGATTAATTTTGGAAACTATGATACATACGTATATAGGCATTTATATTATTTGTTATAAATTTGAATAAATATTTTCCAAAATTGGTATTTAAGTAATATGCTGTCATTGTACTGTAGAAACAGATAAATTTTATACACACACACACACACAGAGAGAGAGAGAGAGTCGGTCTTAGCCGATTCCGTCGTAGCCCCTCACTCTCCCTATGCATGAACATGTGTCAAACAAATTTTAATATACTAGTATCAGGAACGCTGCTGAGCGAACGGAAAAATGGAAAGAACGTTTTAAGGATTTGAAACGGCATGTAAGTTTGATGCTAAATTTCGGTTTAATTCGAACGACAACACATTACGCTACAATAACTTTGTTAATTGGGATTAAAAGAGCAAAAGGTTTCCACTTTGTTGTGAGAAACTTGATTTTTCCTAATTTGTCAGAGATTGCAGGAATGTTTCAGGGCATCTTTGTATGGGGTACTCAGTTTGACTGCTAACGCCACTAAGAGAAACAAGACTGTAGATTATGTTTTACAGCTATAAAATATATATGTACTGAATTATATATTTTTGAGTTTATTTATTATTGACAAATTAATTCATTACATTAATTTTATTTTTTAAAAAAACATGACCATATATTTTGCCCAAAATTATGTGTAGGCATTTGCCTTTTTGCCTTAATGGACGCTACGCCACTGAGTTGAACAACAAACAACCATTTTGCAGATAAGTGAGAAAAAATTAATGTTTTTGGAGCAGGTCTCATTTCCAATTAACTAAGTCAGCCCTTTGTTGACCAAACTTGCATGATACATCTAGATGCACATTAGGACTTACTCATTGGCGTCGGAAGGAAATTAAAAAAAAGGGGGGGATAATTAGAATAGAAAAAAATCAATTCTAAAATAAAAATTGACATGCAAAAAAAAAAAAAAAAAAAAGGAAAAATTCTCAAAACAAAAAAAAATCCTATTGAGGGTGTGTGTGTATTTAGGATCAAACTTCTTTTAGTATCGATTTTCTCAAAGCCTACCAATTACCGTTCTTTGCCTACACTGTAACCTCCTGTGTCTGTTGAAGTAAGTAAGTAAGTAAGTAAATATTTTATTATAGTGACATGTGTATAGACAACAAGTAAATACAATTTATAAACGTATAAAAATACATCATACCCGGCCCATTGGACCTATATGTCACTTTAATATATGTACAGTATTACTATAATCATTTAAAGATAGCGCGCATGATGGACATTATATTTTAAATTTGATTGATATAAATATTTTTGTCTTAGTGAAAAACATAAATTTAAAAACTTGGCAGTTTGTCTCTGATGATTTTTCATTAAAATGTTTAAATTTTCAACTGGAGCTACATTATCTATTTAAATTAACATTATGAAAGAAAGTTTCTCTGATATTTTCGTAGATTTTACCATACCATTCATAACCCAAGTCTTTTAAATCAAGTCCCGTAACTCCAGGTAAATGTGTTTCACAAACACAATGTCAGCCTTTACACATTTGATCAATGTTCGTCTTAAATCATGATTGTTCGATGTCCAGCCACCAACATTTAAATGACAGAAAGTTAATGAGTTTTCAATGAACCGGATCGGATCCTATCCTTCACTATTGTCCTGAAAGTGGTGTTGGTGGAGGGGGGGGGGGTTAAACCTACACCCAAATGTTCAGTGCCTATATTATTTCTTCGCCTCCGTCTCCCATATGATAAAAATGGCAATGTCCATGATATGCAAACAATATATTCTAGAAGACATACTAGATGTGGATACTGACAAATTCCGAAGAAGTTAATCTATGTTCTCCAGTGTAATTTAACTAATTTTACAAGTTCACCGAAGCTAGTTTTTTTTGCACACACCTATAACCTTATGTAGACCATATCACACCCATATTAAAGTAACACAAACACAAAGTTTGATGGATGAATTTGTCATTTATTATACGTGTATAAATGACGAAAGATAATCAAAAGATACATCAAATAAAGGGGAGATAACTATTTTAAAAATTTGTAAATTTGTACAAAACATTAGATGATCTCCCCAGTGTAACATACTACATCAAGAAAATCCAAATAAACAATCCAGAATCTGAAAAATAGCAATCAGCAAATTTTCGTACAGGACGTATGGACAATTTGAAATCACATGATTATACCAAAATCAACAGCTTAAAAACTTACGACTTTTCAGCTTTACACACAACCATTCCCTATGATAAATTAAAGTCCATGCCGGCTTTTTGATATCACCTTTGGCTTCCTAAAACTTCCCTTACTTATGCAGCAATATAGCTGAAAATCTGCAGCGTTATGGTTTTATAATTATATTTGTCAATAAATATTCTCCATACTATACATGGGCTGCTGGGGTATCACTCACTCAATTCCATATAATATTCTAACCGAGTTAAACAGTCTAGCTCCTCTGGTTGTGGGTAAAATTCAGGTTCTTCTGCAACGAATGATGATCTCCAGTTATCCATTCTCCAAAATTGTATCCACACTAAGTAGTTCTAGTTCCTTCTTCTCTTCAGAAATATCCTGAAAAATAGATAGATGAAAAAAGATTCACTATGTAAATTCAGATAATTATATACAAAAGAATACATTGAGATCGAAAACTAAAATAATTTGTTATTCTTCAGCCAATTTTAATTATATAATATATACTGAGACAAGTTTGGAATGAAAATCTGCAATTGAAATAAACCATATACCAATAAGCGTACAGTGTGTGTACACTAAAAATTTCAAGACATTTTCTATCATGTAAACAAGCACTCCCTAACCATGTACATGTATGTGCGCGGGCTGGAAATGAAAATTTTGTACATGCGCGATTGTAGTATAATTGTTGCATGTTAGGGAACATAAATGTAAGCAAGCGCAGGTACCTAACTGGATTACATTTATTTATCAGGAATCAATGGTGTGTGTGTTGGGGGGGGGGGGGGGGGTCTTTTAAGACTCACCTCTCAACTTTAAGTATGATCTTCGTTTAAAATCCCTTTTCTTTATCAAGTAATGTATGCTTCTCAGGATTCACAATAACAGATGAATGTCCCTGCAAATTAATCAGATATCAAGACTACAATATTTTATGTCTATATCAGCGCATGGCCGCATTGCACTCAGACGATTACTAAGTATAGGAAAAAACCCTGCATTTCAAAAATGAAAAACATTTCAGATCTCTAATCATGTATTAAGCATTCTTTTTTGAAAGATTTAACATGAAGAAATGTATAAATACCTCCTATTTCATTGCTGGATATGGTGTTTCTTTGTCAGTATATGCGTGATTCTACATCTTCTGCGTTCAAATACCATGTTATGACATAATCAACTGCGTCATTTTCTATCATAACGTATTAAACACTGGTGTTTAATTTGCAATTTCTATATAAATACCATGTGTTTAATTCATAAATATATATGATTAAGAAATGAACACTCGTGTTAAACACCAGTGATTAAAATATTAATACAATAATAGAAATCATCATAATATTGGTTTTTATTTCCCCTTTAGAAGTTTGTAAAAAATTTAAAATTTTGGCACAAAATTACTACTAATTAATGCTAATTGTAATTGCTTTTGGTATGATCTAAAGTCAACATATTGCCTTGTGATTCATATTTTTTTCTGTGTCGAAAAATGTTTACCATTATGTGCGGAATTGCTTCATAAATTAAGATATTGTAAAAATGGTGAATTCCTACAGCAAATACTGAGAAGCAACACCTACTTTATTTGTTGATTTGATGCATATGAACATTACGTGTTTAAGACGGATGATTAAACACCCTACTTATTGAACACCAGTTTAAATATCAGTGTTTATATATAAAATACTAATGTTTTGTATTTAAACCCTCTATGTTTAATTGTAAAACACGACTGTTTAAAAATAAAACACAAGTTAAACATCATTTTTTGATTGCCATAGATAAAATTTTAGTTCTCTAAAATTACGTTTCTTCATACATGTAATATTGAAAATGCATTTTATTAGCGTGTACGATATTTGGCGGAAATTGACTTTTGAACACGTTATCGTTGATTTGAGTTAGCGCAGTTCTTATGCCCCCGTTCACATTCGAGTTTTGCCCGTTTTCGCCAAAATCGAAGCGTAACACAATCGTAATATGATCGGCACCACCGTAGCGATATCGTCGTACTTTCATCTAAGTCTGAGTAGCGTTGTAGTATTGTCTTGAATGTCGTAAAGCGACAGCGTAGCGGCCGCTGGTCGCCAACGGTCTGCGTAACATCTTACATGTAGAAGCTGTTAGCAGCGCGTTTGACGTAGGACAATTATTTGACAAATTGTTCGATTTAGATGCAGATCGGTTCCGATCCGCCCGGTCCAAAACTTTTTAGATCGTGGCTTGATTGGGGTGATCGTCAATAAGTCGCAGTTCTTATTGAAAAGGGGGGGGGGTAATATTCTCTATAATCTATATATGTACAAGACATTTAGCGTTGTACGTGTATTAGCGGAAGTCCCTTTCCATCAAAAGTGTGAAAAAAGAATACACAGCCAAATGTAACACGTTTGTAGTACCTAGGGCCATTTCTACTATTTGCACTACAAAAGACATTTCCAATTAAAAAAAGGTCCCAGTTCCAGAATTGTGGCTAATTTTTACTAACTCACTTCTTTTCTCCATAGTATGATTTTCAATAAATCCTTAATATGGATACTATTTAATATCAGTATTTTAACATTCAGCACTGAAGTATCTTTTTCAGATAACGAGAACTATGAATTCAAAGAAAACAGTCTTTGTTATTCTTTTTATGAGCGGATGGTTAATCATTAATGCCACCACGTCTATTATAAAGGTATGTACACCTACGATGTTCTGTACATGGGATTTTGTCTTCCGGATATTCAATAATGTTTGAATACATAAAAACCAATAAATACAATATCATAAGAGCGGACTCGTTTTTTGCTGCCATGGTAACAATTTTCCATTTTCTATTAAATATAAATTCAGCTTTAAAAGGGTTTGTTCCTGTAGGTATGCTAAAAAGGTTAGTCGTGGCAGTAAGCAGCTCATAGTGGCAGAAACGTGCGTATTTAGCGATGGCGTTCGAAGTTCGTGGATTCCAATAATTTATAACTAAGAATTGGAATTATGTTATAAAACATGCTAAGTATTTAAAATTCTAAAATTATGAAAAATCATAGCTATTTGAAATTTAATGCCAGTATTATCCACATTTTAAAATATGTAAATTTAACTCTGTCCACTGTAGGCCAGAGATGTCCGAGAGTTGTCAAAGTCAAAATATAAGATGGATGGATGTACTTTATCATCTTCTGTATGATGTTCACCGTGTGGAGTCAAAAATAGAAAACTTGGAGAAAAGCAAGAGGGATATGAATAAAGAAATCAGAACACTTAAACATCGTGAGTAATAATTGTTGAAGTTAAAATGTATAGTTTAAAGCAACAAGACTTTCAAGTGACGTTTGAATGATTAAAGTAAAGTTATAATATACGGTTAAAGGAAATTCTTTAATAATATGCTTCTCAATTAAAGGAACAATTAATATTCGTAAATTCTAATGATTTCGTACATGCCTACGTTATGGTTATGCCCCATCAATTTTAATGGCTGATGACCTTTTTTGGATTGTCTAAATAAAAACTGTGCCCCACACCGCCAAAAACAATGAAAATTTTGCCCATGGGCAAGTATTGTCTAATTTAAACATTATATGATTTGAGGAAATATTAAATGGACTTTAAGCAAACAAAAATACACCATTGCCTTTCTGGTAAATGCTGTATTGTTGTATTGTTAAGAATTTCAAAAGATAATTATATATAGCTGAGGAGATAAAAAAAAGACCTAATTTTGCAAGAAGACAATCATAATCATATACATTTCTGCTGTACATATTTTTTCAGGGAGAAACACTGTATGTAAGTAGTTTAACTATATATTTTGTCGATTTATTATAACAAGAAAAGTAAGATATAGTCGATATATTAACTTTCTAACAATATTATTGTTTTTAAAGATGTAAGGTTCGATTCACAATTAGCTGACACAACCTTACTAAATACATTTTATTTTGATAATAGGTGAATCAGGCGTGATCAAATTATACCACGGAGTTCATCGCTTCTCCTGGCCATATGTCAAACATATTTATTTCAAGAAACATTTTGAGAAACCACCTGTGATAACCTATGGAATCTTCACACTCGATACTTCGCATAAGAAAAACACACGATTTCGTACTGATGTGGTGTACATCACGAAGTCAAAGTTTGCATTAAAGTTGCGCACTTGGAATGACTCGATAACATACGGAGTGGGATTAAGCTGGATGGCATGTGGAAAATGATAATTTAAACAACAAGACAAGCACCACTTCCAATTATATTTATAAGCATTTTTCACCTTGCTTAAAATGATGGAATTTAGAACTTTAACAAAAAGCTGTATTTATCAAATAAAAGGACAAACAAGTACTAGAGTTCGTTTTTCGGTTTTGTATAAGCTAGGGCATTGCAATCAAATCAATTTTTTCCAAACCCAAGAGCACTTTATGTAAGAAGTGGGAGATGATTAGGCAGCTTCGGTTCCCATGTAAACAGAGATTTGAAAAAAAAAACTGCTACATTTTCTCTGCTTAAGAGCCTGTCAACGAGAAAACCATGCAAATATAGGCTGTGGTAGGCAATCTCAAGAAAAAAGTTGATTTTTTTAATTATTAACTTAAATGACACCCATTGAAAGTCAGAAATATGTTGTTTCTATTTTTAGTAACAGCCAATAATTCATTCTGGTCAATATTCCAGTAAAAAATGCAAAAAGTTGGTGTAAAAATGACAATTTCAATATTTAAAAGTAAAAAAGATAAAAACAATTAGGAAGACTGAGATCAAATGTGAGCTCGTCTAAGTTTTATGGCCCCCAGGCTTGATGTCTGTCATATAATCGTTTTAGGCATAAAATATGTGTGATTTTAAGAAAATTGTCTCTTCCTGTGAATGAAAGTTGTTACATATAAACTAGTGGCCTAAGTATAAAATACATAAAAAAAACTAGAGGTACTGTGAGCAATGAGCTCACTAAATGATAACCCCCCCCCCCTCCCGCCTCCCATATGAATATAATGGCAGTGTCCATGTTTTGATGTGGAAAACCCAAAATATGTGTCGGATCAAAAAGTAAAATAGAAGGTGCACAATGACATTATATGTAAGGCCATTTCAAGTTTTTTCTATGTTTAGCGTCAGCGTGCGCCTTGGTGTTTGACACCCCATATGAGAAAAAACACACAGCATCAGGAGTCCTGAAATTGATTAATAGATATGTCTTCTATTAAAGCAATTTAGTTAGATCAAATCATTTGAAGAGCGTCATTTTTATGACTTTTAAGCCTGTGTTTTATGTTTTGGCTTGTGTGTTTTTTGCAAATAGATAGGTAGGTTTTTGAAAGATGGATGGACGCTAAACAGAGAAAAAACTTGGAATGGCCTAATGAAGATTCAGTGAAAAGAAGATTGGGGGATAAGACGGGCAGAATGCCTATAGCGCGAAAGATAAGAAGTGAAAAATATAATCTCAATTAATATCCAAATTTTATTTCATATTTCATCTAATATTAAAGTATACTTTAATGTAAAATACTGGTATCTACAATTTACAAAAATCTCACAAAGGCTGAAATTATTTGCCAATGAAAAAGCATACACACACTAAAAAGAACAAAAACGATCATTTTCTCATACTTTAACAAAATTTTTCAATATGAGTGGGTCTTCGCTCCAGTTTTTTGAAAGATAATCCTAAAAGTTTGGGATAAAAAAAATATTTTTTGGTTTACAAAAAATGGAGCGAAGACCCACTATACCTTGTAAGTACACTTTTGTGACAAAACATTCGCATCTTTCCTAAAAATACTTCAAGTCCATTAAGTCAAGGGTCATATCACAAACACGATTTAAATATGAAATGTTGAGCATCTTACTGACCTCCCCTGTCTTGGACAATCACAGATCAGTGCCAGCAATCAGACAGCAGTTGTTAGAAACATATGATAACATTGTTAGAAATATTGATGAAGGCAAATCCTGCTGTATGATTTTTTGTGACTTATCTAAGGCCTTTGACCGTGTCTGGCACAAAGGACTCTTATTTAAATTAAAAATGTATGGTGTAAAGAAAGATATGTATAGTTGGTTAAAAAGCTATTTAGAGAATAGAACGCAAAGAGTGATATACAAAAACCTGGTATCCCCTACTGAATCCCTTTATGCAGGTGTTCCACAAGGCTCTGTATTAGGTCCTTTGTTATTTTTAATTTATGTGAACGATGTAGCTGATAAGATGTCAAGCTTTTGTAGACTTTTTGCTGATGATAACAGTTTGCAGTATGCATCTAAATGTGTCAAATCTATAGAAGGTCATCTGAATAATGATCTTTTATCTCTTGAAGAATGGTCTAAAAAATGGTTGCTAAAATTTAATCCCTCTAAAACTATTGTATTTTTTAACACAAGAAAAAACAAAGAATTTCCAAAACTCCTTTTCCAGGATAGCCAATTAGAATATGTTCAACTCATAAGCATCTTGGGGTAACTTTTTCATACAACTTAAGTTGGTCATCTCACATTGAAATCTTGCTGTCTAATGCATACAAAAAAATAGGTCTTTTGAAAAAACTTAAGTTTAAAATAAATCGAAAAAACCCTTTCACTTATGTATACTTCATTTATCCGTCCCCAACTTGAGTACGCTTCAGTTGTATGGGGTGGTTGTCTATCCATCGATTCTGAAAAATTAGAGAAATTGCAACTACACGCATCTCGGATTGTTACTGGACTAACTATGATTGCCTCTAGAGACTCTTTGTATTTTGAAACAGGCTGGGAGCCACTCAGCGACAGACGCAAGATCCAAAGATTAAATACCATGTACAAAATTCACAATGATTTAGTACCAGATTACCTATCTGAGATTATACCTGATATGCAATGTAATGCTTCTGCATATACAACAAGAAACTCACAAAATTATAGTACACCTGTATGTAAATTGCAAACTTACAAATCATCATTTGTACCAACTGTAATAAATGAGTGGAATTCCTTACCGCTAAATACGTAATAGTTATTGTATATTTATTATGGTGTATCCTGATTTATTTGGACGAGGGGCGGTGACGAGTGCGAAGCACGAGTCTCCGGCCTTCGTCCAAATAAATCAGGATACACCATAATAAATATTCAATAACTTTCTTGTATCATGGCCAATCAAACATCATGTCACAAATTCCCATGCATGATTTTTAAGTACACCAATAGAATATGTAGTTTTTGTCAAATGACTGCATGGATAATCTCTCCTTCCTCACATTTTTATACACCCGCTTGAAAAGTGGGAGGGTATATAGTAATCGGTATTTCCGTCCGTCTAGCTGTACGTCCGTCCGTCCGTCTGTTACGCCTTGGGGTACCCATCTCTTATCCGCAACTCCTGTAAAACCACTGAAGGAAATTTGATGAAACTTTCACAGAATCTTTTTTACATATTGCCATTGTGCACCTCCTATTTTACTTTTTGATCTAACATATATTTAGGATTTTCCAGAGGAAAACATGGATACTGCCATTATATTCATATGGGAGGCGGGGGGTATTATTTAGTGAGCTCACTGCTCACAATACCTCTAGGCTCTAGTTTTAATTTACACATTTTACGTTTGTGTGTTCATGAGAAATGACGTCCGATTGCAGCATCCAAGCTTAATATACTAACACGGATTGTTAATGAAATTCACAAGAAAACCTTTTGATATCAAAGAAGAAAAATTCGAAGTTGAAGAAGGAAAATGCAGACCTGTGTATTCAAAAAAAAGATACCCGTTGATCATTTGACATATTCGAAAGTTGTCAGGCCCGTAACTCTTCATCTGTGGATGCAGTACAGCTGCGCTTTATTCTTGTTGAACAAAGAACACAGCAAAGATGGTAAATTTTCTACTAAAGCGCTATATTACAAATGATGTGATATTTTAATATATATTTGTGTAGAATTAATGTCGAGAACTTGATTTTCGTTGCGATGGATGGAATAATTGCACTGCAGCAGAGTTCCGTAAAAGCATTTCGTAGTTTGGGATACGCACTGTAATTTATGTGAAAGACTTTTATTTCACTTGCAGAAATTTTGTCTTTGTACATGTAACAAAGCCCATTTCATTGTGTAATTCAGATTAAATATACATGTAATTTAAAATGATGAAATCACTTTGGTGTTAAGTAATTTATTTACACGGCACAGTTTTAGCTGGCTCCGCCCATCGGTGTATCTCCAGTTATTGTACACTTGACTTCAAAGGAAAAACACCGCAGCCATGATACAACAGACTTTCGAGCTCTTTGTCTGTTTTCAAAAGTAAAATTAAACAAAAAATAACAGAAGCTCCGCCATATTTTAATTTTGGTAAAAGACGCAACAATATACTGCATACACGGCTTCGGCACAAAATAGCACGCTGATCTTTATAGATGTAATATAATATCTAGTCCACTATGTTCCTGCGGTAAGGTAGAAAATACACATCATTATTTTTTCTCGTGCCCTAACTACAACGAGGCCAGGAAAGAGTTTTTCGATAAGTTCTTGAGATTTAATAAATCCATATTGTTGACATTCAGACTTTACTCTGGGGGGATACATCACTCAGTATTGCTGAAAATGAATATCTATTTTCTATTGTACATTCTTATATTCAGCATTCTGGTAGATTTAACTGATTGTACTCATTTTTTAAACTATTTGTATAAACAATAATGTAGCAGTCTATATATGTCCACAATGAGAGTTTATCTAATTTACTTGTAATTTAATTTGTACAAACCGTTGAACACTTCTAATTCATCCTGTTATAATATCTCATGTAGGGAGAGGGCGATTTAAGTTTTTAGAACTTGTGCCCAATCCCATTGTATATATTTAGTGCAATAAAATATGTTCAAAGAAAAAAAAAGCAGTTGTTCAATTCCAAAAGCTGAAAGAAAAAGAGAAAATTTTAGAGAGTATACATCAAGTATAAAAAATGAAAAAATAATACAAACTTAAGAGTCAGTTGATTGTATATCTTTAATTTGGCTGCTGTAGACTGTAATTTTAGGGACAGCTTTATCTTGTTTTCTAAATGCTCATTGTCTCTGCTACTGGTGTAAAATTGTCCACTTCTGACTAGCAACTGGTCTGATTTTTTAAGTCACCCATCCAGGCTATAACTGCATGCAATTCCACAATCAGCTAAAAATGAGCCACTGAAAAAAAAATTAAAGCATTTTTAACTTCAGTTCACATTCATAATTAATGTGTCAACTATAATTACAGACACCAAGTGACCAAGTAGCCAATTTTTTGAGAAATTAGGCATTCCTTTCCTACTAACAGCAGTGTAATCCAACGATCAAATGCTAAAAACATTTACCTTATTTTGCTTTTAAACTCCATTTGACATTTAAAATAACAGGATAGGTGAGGTATGGGTTCTATGTCACCCACAACATTATATATAGAATCAAAATTTATATTGCATAAATTCTTGACACACATCAGTTGCACACATTATGTAATACCCTTTGACAACATGAGCAGGTGCCCCTCCCCCTTTTCAATTTTTTAAATCCATTTAACTTTTCCAAAGTATAATTTTTTTCATTAAATTTGACACCAATTTGCATAATTAGTTCCAAATTATCCAAAAAGTGCCAATAAATTGATTAACATGAGTTTTGACATTTCACCTCATAGGACACAGACTACCAATTATTTTGCTATACATTCCTTTATAATATAGAAAATAATTTTTAAAAATTCACCAGCTCAACTTACCTGAAACTTGGCACTGAGTAAGATTAATTCAAGTCCAAAAATATGATATGGCCAAGGTTAAAGTTCTCAAAAACTGGGTCAAACTCTAAGGTCAAAGTCAAATGTAAAAAAAATATTTATACCCACTGAAAATTCTCATTGAATACACATGTATAGTATATTGTATCATGGCTGCGGTGTTTTTCCTTTGAAGTCAAGTGTACAATAACTGGAGATACACCGATGGGCGTAGCCAGAAAAATCTGTGCTGTGTAAATGGGCGGAGCCAGCAAAAACTGTGCTGTGTAAATAAATTATTGAACACCAAGTCAATTTCAACAATTTTAATTTTTTTCAAATTTGAATTTACAGACTCAATAAAATGCGTTTTTCAAAATATTAAGACAATACTTTTGTCACTGAAATAAAAGTTTGTTTGTTTTTTTTCAAATCGCAACACACAGTCATATATCCCACAATATACAGTACACTAATACGAAATGAAAGTGCAGTTGTTAAATGTACTGCCACCAACGGTCTGACCCAAGACTTCCACTTTATCAGGAATGTTAATTTCATTGGATGTTGATATATCCATGAGAGGTCCAGGGGCATCCTTGGGTTCCATCTTTGGTAATTTAGGTTCTGGAGGATTCAAAACTTTGGACACCGTGCACGCTATCTCCGCATTTCCACGTTTATAGGCCCGTACTCCCACTTCCGACCGATGCCCAGTTCGACCCATAATCTCCTGTTCGTCGACTCCGTTTTGATAGAGTGCCGTTGCGCATGTTCTCTTCCCTGAATGGTTTGTATAGTTTCCCTTAAGACCGGCCTTTTCACAGATGACCTTCATCATAGATTTTAATTTATTAACACCCACTAATTGCGAGCCATAACGAGGGGACGAGCCTGCCAGTGGTCGGCGGTAAAACGATCCTTCATTTCCCAGAGCATCTAGGTGTACTTTAAAATAATCAGCCATGCAGCGCTCCCCTGAAAAAAAGTTGAAATATAAATTAAATCTTTACTTAAACCACAATTTTTAGTTCTAAGTGTGGAGAAAACAAAAAGAAATTAAAGGCGCAATCTTTGAATACAATACATAGGCGTACGAACAGGGGGAGGGGACCTTAGCCCCCCCTTTTTTTTTTGAAAAAGACATAATGCAGTCATTGAAAATCGGGATTTACCTTTTTTGTAGGTTTAGCCCCCCCCCCCCCCCCCCACACATTTTCAATTTGCTTCCGACGCCCATGCAATATAAACAGTGGACTCAAAATTTACAATATTTTCAAAATAGACATGTCTCTGGTTAAATAGGCCTAAATATAATATACTGAAAAAAATTAAGAGGGGGAAGAGGACTTACTGTCCAATATTTTACGGAATCCCGCAAATCTTGGATCCGCCGCATCGAGAAAGTTCTTGTCATAAATTTCATGATCCCGTAGATACCTTAAAATCCCACAGCTAATGTAGTACAATGTTTTAGCGGGGTATTCGTTGCCATCTTTTCTACGTACTCTCATAATGAATCTCCCTAAATAAAAGTTCAGCTGCACTGCGTCCATCGTTTCGATTTCTGGTATTAAGAGTTCTTGCCCTTGACATTGCGCATTTCGTTCACGCCGCCAGCTTTCAAAAATGTTATATGACCAACGTGTATTTTTTTTCGTGTTGCGGTTTTCTTGACTCTCTATCAACGCTTGAATTTCCTCTTCTTCAACTTCAAAACCAAATCGCGGTTCTTCGAAATTCTGTACTTGTTCAGTTTTTATTTTCACATCCATGTCACATGTGTCACGATTCTCCGCCATTCTCTGTCTCGATCTCAAGGCCCGTGTCAAAGTCCATAAGATTCCCTAGGTCTGCGTCAAAATCCATGTCGTAATCCTCTAGTTTAATTTCTCCAAAACAATAGTTCATTTCGATTTCTTCACAGGCCTGAGATAAAATGAAGTCCTCATCGTCGTGATCATTAGATAAGAAATCAAGAAACGACATCCTCTACTCTTGGAACTCGGTGGAAAAATGCGCATTAGAAAAAATACTGGCGGGAAGGAAAGAGCATGCACATAGTCACCTGACAAAAACTAGATTTTTTATTGGTCTAATTAAAAATCACGCATTGATCACCGATTATTGATGTTTTGATTGGCCATGATACAAGAAAGTTATTGAATATTTATTATGGTGTATCCTGATTGATTTGGACGAAGGGCGGAGACTCGTGCTTCGCACTCGTCACCGCCCTTCGTCCAAATAAATCAGGATACACCATAATAAATATACAATAACTATTACAAATTCCTAGCTACAACTATTCCTATGTTATGGTCAAGGTTAAAGTGTTGTATTTTTGTAAAAGAAGGTCAAACTACAAGGTCAAGAGGTCAAATTAGGTGGTACCCAAAGAGAATTCGCGTCACAAGGGATACCTGTGAAATGAGAAAGCCAAAGCCCCAACAACCGTATAAGCAGATTTTTTAGCGAGGATTTAATTTAGCATTATTAGCAAGGGTTCTGAGATCGCTAAAATTAAACATTGCTAAAAATAAACTGTGTTTAATTTGTAATAGCTTTTTTAGTGAGCATTTTAAAATCCCTAAAATTACTTCTCGCTAAAAATAAATTACCATAGCTTAAGGACAAATCGCTAAATTTGCGTCTCGCTAAAATTTCCACTTACACAGTAAATCTTTGAATTGCCTTGTTTCATTCTCAGATAAAAGTAGGAATGTATTTCTAATAAACCAACATTAAATGTAGTATTCAGTTTACCAATATCAAAAACATAGTTCTTTTTTTAAGGATCAAGAAGAAATTGTTATTATAAGTGACAATATATAAATATTGCACCCTTTAATTTTTTTCATTTTCTAAACTTGAGAGAAAACACCTCTCAGAAAGAAGAAACAAGTCCAGGAAATCATAGGATACAGTGTATGCCATATTCCAGTATTCGAAGGTTTTTTTTTCATATGAAAGATGAATGAGTTGTGAATTTTAAGGGTGTTTCCAAGAGGATGAAAAGAGATGTGATAGGAAAATTCTGAAAGTGCTGTTCTGAGTACTCAAAGTGAAAAAAAAATTCACTAAACATATAAAAGTTTATTATTTGTGAATAAAATTTATATAAAGAAAAAAAAGTTTATCCTGTTTATTTTTTTCTTTTTTTGGAAAAATGATTCAGTAAATATATACATTGCTTCGGGCTCGGTGAATATTGCACTCCTCAGATGGCTAAATCATTGTATTGATCTCAAAAAACAGCAATAATTGTGTTATATTGCTGTTTTCGCACGTTGTTCTTCGTCAATCGGTCGTAAACTTTTGAACATTTTTAGTGTTTTCTCAAGAACCACTGAACCAATTTCAACCAAATTTGGTATACAGCATCTATGGGTGAAGAGGAACAAAAATTTGTGAATTTCATGGTCCCTGATCCCCTGGGGCCTGCATGAGGGGTGGGGCCAAAACCACTGAAATTAAATGCAATCTATAAAAATCTTTTTCTTTACTCCTGGACATCAAGCAGTCAAACTGTGTCAGGGGTTCTGGTGTTTGGATGGGGCTATATAGATCATATAGTAAAAGTGCATTATATCTCTGAAAATTGTCTCCTCTGCTCCTGGGTATTAAACTAACTAACTAGGTACATATATTTAGATGTACTTATGATTAACAAGAGTGCATCTTCCAAAATTATGGTCCCAGGGGTTCTGGTGTTGGGGCTCTATTGATTATATAGTGAAAATGCATTAATTCTTCAAAAACCTTCCCTCTGCTCCTGGGTATTAAATAAACTAACTTAGTATATAGTTATAATGAACAAGAGTGCCTCTACTAAATTTGTGAATTTCATGGCCCCTGGGTCAGGGGTTTTGGTGAAAGGGGGGGGGGCTCTTTTGATTATATGGGGAAAATACATCAATTCTTTAAAATTCTTCTTTGCTCCTGGGTATTAGACAAACTAAGTATATAGTTATGATGAGCAAGAGTGCTTCCTCCAAAATTGTGAATTTTATGGCCCCTGGGTTTTGGGGTTGTGGTGTTAGGGTGGGGCTCTATTGATTATATAGTGAAAATACATGGATTCTTAAAAATTCTTCTTCTCTGATCCTGGGTATTAAACCAATGAACTATATACATAGTTATGGTGAGGAAGGATGCCTCTTAAAAAATTGTCAATTTCATTGCCTTTGGATCAATTTGATAAAATTTCCTAAATGTTGAAATATGTGGCCCCAGGGTCAGTGGTTCCTGTGGGGTGGGGTGCACAACTGCTTATTAATAATTTTAAAATACAAAAAATGGTATTCTGTTTCGGTGGACTGCTTGAGAAACGACAAATAAACTGACTTAAAAGCTTTTCCACCTTACAAGAGTTGGTGTTCCTATCAATTTTAACAATATGTCCGGTAAATAAAAAGGGAATACATAATACCTGCTTAATAAAAATATCGTTAGAATTGATCGATACACTGTCCCCTGGGTTTCGAAAACTCGTTTTCTAAATGGACGTAAATAATTGAGGAACTGTTGTGTATGGTATATTATACAAATCCACTCACTGATTTAATTCGAATTAGATACAAAAAGGAGATAGACAGAGTGACCAGGACTGATTGTCGCCGAGATACTAAAACCTTAATTGCTGTTTGTCTATACTAGTACATGTAGGTCAAAAAGAGTAACTTACGTATATTGACATTGATAGGGATATGGCAAGGACATACGTGTGTACAGGTAAATAAGAAAAGTGTCAATGGAAGGGAAGGGGTGAAAGCGGGTTAAATCCAGGCAAGTGTCGAAGTAGTGGCAGATCCTGTTTATTATACGTGTAATTAGCAGGGAATTTAAATGTAGAAATATCTGCTGTTAATTTTATGGTGATGGGGAGTTGAACAGATGGACACACCAAGGGGTTCCACACGCCCACCGTACCTCCCGCGGAGTCTCTTTTCGGAAAAAAGAATTCCTTACAACGATGGTGAATGATGTCCACAGAATGTCTTGCATTTATAGTGAGCTAAGTTCACAAATTTCTGTGAATATTATTTATTTTAACTATGTTTTGCACATATCAAACTTATTTAGATCCCCATATCAGATCGAATGAATATGCCTTTTTACATGAAATGGGGGGGGGGGGGGGAAAGAGAGAGAGAGAGAGAATATATATATATTATATATTAGCAAAAGAAAAAACATGATATATTTGCAAACTAAAAAAAGAAAATTATCCAAGCTGATGAAAATTTCTATTTGGGGTGTGGGGAGTGGGGGTGCTGTAGGTTCCAACTATTCTCAGTACGATTTTTTTTTTGGATTTTGGGTACTCAAACAACATATAACATTACCTTGGTTGACTACATTGCGACAAAAAAGGGGAGGGGTTAACGAGATCTTCAATGATATTTTTTTAATTTTCTACAATATATTTTTCAATTTTCTACAGTTTTAATGATAATTATATATTTTAACGATTAATTAACGCCTGTATAAATTATACAGTTTTTGTTAAAAGTTTCAAGTACTTTGATGTTATTAAAAGACTTTCGAATAAGTCATCGAAAAATGGAGTTCACTCTATTTTTCTTTTTAATAAAAAAAATTCTTTTCAAGATGAGATTTACTGACATTACTATATACTTTGAAGAAATTAAAAATAAATATGTCTTAAACTTATATAAGCAAGTGTAGTCCGTTTAAGTCTCTTTATTTCCATGTCGTCATTCCAAAATTGTAAACAGACAAACTTCGAACCAATAAACATAAATATTTATTACATTTATACAAAAACATTATACATCAACACAATGAAATATTTTCAAATCATCAACGAATGGTCATTATTTAGTTTTATTTGTATATTAAGCCGATTGTCAAATGACGTTTTATTAAAAACACGGCTTGTATGTTTAATAAACAATCTACCATCACGATTTTAAAACATGTTATTAAAAGATCTACGCATCGTCGTACCCGAATGGACGAATTGAAATTCCTCTACGGCTCTTATAAATATACTTGGCGATTAAAAACTTTCAGTCAGACTTTCGTGTCCAATCACCGAGTACTATGTTCAGCAGGGCAACCGTATGTTTTATTTTGGTGTTCTGCGTTCTGGGAGTTAGCATCACTTCAGGTACCAAAAAATATTTTATGTAAGGTTCTGGGATTTTAACTCGAAAATGACATTTACATCGTAATTTGTTCAATTTAAAAAGATATTTTTCTGATGTACAATATATAAATTTCCGCATGTTATGTGACTCCAGAATTCGTCACGGTATAATTCTAAAAAAAAGTGTTTGTAGTTGTGATAAAGAATGTAATGAAATTAAACAAAGCGGATGAACAAGGCAAGCAAAATGCCTCCAGCTTCAATATTAAAAAAATCGTATTCAGTTTGAAAATTTAGTATTAAGAGCAAAGTTCTCTCCTATTGGAATTTAACATGAAATTATTTTATTGATAAACAAAACTTTTGTGAGGAAAATTATTTAAGCCAAAATTGTTCTGTTATTTAAAAAAAAATTGAGATTCGAACTCTTCAATAAAAATCCTTGGAATCATTTTCCTTTATAAGACAAACACGCTAAAAATTGTGTTATAGTTTGAGAAAATGACCCTTTTTGAATTTGTTTTTGTGTATGCTTTTTCGTACCTAATAATTTCTATCCTTGTGATATTTCTGCAAATTGTGGAGATTCAACAAACATGTATATTATACTGTAGAAGTACTTTTTCCGCGTGGTATCAATTTACACTTTGTACATGTACATGTACGCGGTCACAAATTTTCCGCGGACCCGGAAATCTGCCCCATCGAACTTAATGCAAATATAAAGCATATAAGGAGAGTCCTAAGATATCCGCTTAATTTTCTACCAGTATATTGAACAGAAAAAGATATTCCGCGGAATTAAGACGCCGCTGAAAAAAGTATGTCTACAGTATTTTAATGTTAGATTAATTTTTCACCTTCTTGGTTCTTACATTGCAAACATTTCGCTCGCCTTGTTCGCCTGTCTTCTTAGTTCTTGAAAGTGAAATAAGAATACACGAATTTACAATTCCTATAGGTACATAATTGAATAATTGATCAATAAATTTGAAATTCAGGAAATGGGCCGTAATAACACTGATTTTTAGGATGAAATTAGGTCACATTTTCCTCAAACCACCTCGTACTGATCTTTTTAAAAAATGCATGAAAGCTAAAAAATTATTGTAACCACTCCTTTTTTCCTAGTTCATATTTTTTGTAAACATTGTTGACGAGACCTTTTGTCACTTCTCAAATACCTATACTATTTTTCTTCCATGAACTTGAGACCGAATCTAACGAATTGATCACATTTATTTGCTTCTCTTTTATTAGCAGGGAGGAAAAGATGTCCGACTGGTTTTACGTATGACCGGAAGACCCGCTCTTGCGTGGAGAAAAAATGTGACCCAGGATATGATTATTCCCCATACTTAGATGCCTGTATTTCCTTCGGTAATTGTATTCTTTTGCAATTTTCAGCAGTTTTATGCAATCGCATCATCTCGGGTCTTTCCGTCAGAGGTCGGAAAAACGTTTTTCCGCTAGTCGGAAAGAGTCCAAGTGATAAATTATACTGCATTTTCAGCATGTACTGAGTAATTTTAATTTTTCTGAAATTCTCAGGACCAAAAAAGGCCGCCCTTAGTGCTTCTTGCTCTTTGATACATCAACCCGGATCTTCAAAACTCACTGTGTACATGTCTGTTTTCCCTTTTGAAATGTCTTAAAACAGTTTTTATTAATTGTTGCATCCATAAAAGAGACTGCACCATACCAACCTCCAAAATAAAAGAAAATGAAAATATTCTGGAAACATTCATTTTTAATTCAAAACCCTGAAATCAATTTTATTTTTATGTGCAAATAAAAAATTCAAACAGTTTTTTTTCAGAATATGTGAGTTATTTTATTGTTTCTTTTTTTTCAGCTGTTTAACAATATTTTATATATTAATTTAATGATATCTAATTTATTAATTAACAATATATAATTTATTAATTACAGAAACCGGTGACGTTCGGCGCTGTTGTAATGGCGCTTTAGGACGATGAAGATACCCTCGTCATCTCAGCGAAAAACGATGTCTTTTGTTTTCATTCATGTAGAAAAATAAATTTAAAAAAATCGCATTCTAGTTCTCTTTTGTCTGTATCAATTGAATTTTAGGTTTTTTCATAGAATTATAAATTGTTTTATCGATAAAATTTGATAATGTTTCTATATCTTGAAATGGAGCTCTTCTAAAGGAGATCATGGCTACAACCACATAACCCTGTTAAAATGGATTAAAAGAAGAGGTGTCGATTTTCAGATTATTCTAATAATTTTCTAAACATTTGTAATATGGCTTAAGGTATTCCGATCCTCAGGTTCTGAAAATCAGGCATTGGTAAATTGTAAATGCTCACAAAAATGTCTGAATTCTCAGAGCAATGTGTTTTTAGTTTTTTACCCACAATCATTCTTAAAATTTCATCTTTAAAGTTAATCATATTATGTAGAGAAAATTAGTAAATATCAAATAATTCTTTGGGAAATGCGAATAAAAACACCTGCTATGCATTTTCCAATTCAAATTTGATCAACAAACACAGTTTAAAAATGCTTTTTAGTATGGGCTAAAAATATCCACTTTTCGTAAGACCTTTCAGAGAACTTTGAAGCACACTAGCTAAGAGGTATAAAATGAAAATTGTTGCATGAAGCATTTAATGTTCAAGCTTCATTTTTAGACTTTTTGAATTAAATTAAATTATAAATCAAAGAGTTGTCCTTCCTGGCTGAGAATCGGAGTACCTTAAATAAGTAAAGGGATAAGGATATAGTCTGTGGAATTTTGTCTATTTTTCAACAAATGTCAAGCAAAAGATATATATCCAGAAAAAGGTATACTTATTTGTAGATAATAAAATATTTTCTTTTATTTGTGGATATAGAGAAATCGGTGAAGTGAACTGGCAGGTAAACTTAACAATATTAGCATTTCCAGCTGGTTTGTTCAATATGATGGGTGTTGACATCGCCACGTGGTACCCTTTAATACAGTAGTGACACCTGAGGTGTTACGATCAATGACCACAGAATAAAATGTCTTACGATTGAAAAGTGTCAATATGGAATGCAAATTTAGCAGCAGAAAACATTTAATGAAATTATTCATAAATCAACATTTAGATATTTCGATTTTTTAATCTCATATTCGTCGTTTGTGTGTGTGAGTGGGGGTGGGGGGTTTAAAGCAATTTTAAATACATGTGTTTTCTTTCAGATTTTTACATTTTCTAAATTATTCATTTTAAAAAAAAAGTGAACATGGACGGTGGTCACACATTTAAAAAAAACCAGATTAGGCAGGTTAAGTGTATCGGTAGCTGAAGATAGCTAAAGATACTAGTATTTACATATAGCTGTTCTCAACATATTTCTTTTTCTACTATAACAACAACCATTACGTATATAGCTGCATGTTAAAGTCACGCATGACGAAATTATCATAAGCGAAATTCTGATGGTCTTAATTTTAGGCATACGTACGTGGCTGGCTATTACACGTAACAAATTATGATTTTGAGCTAAAAGAGTATATATGCATATAACACGGTTTGTAACATATTCTGCATGTTTTGAGATGGCAAAATTTCAAAAAACAGTTTCAGTGGGTTGCACTGAATTTCCCTTCGTCAATCCTCGCGAGCTACATGTATTCATGGATGCAGCTAGGATGGATAGAAAATGGAAGCATGCGCCCCCTCCTGCATATTATCTCCTAATTCTGAAGTACCTATTTCAATATAGCAATTACAAAATTTCATGATTCAGTATTTTCAAGTCCTTACATACACAAAAGACAACGGAACCAGTCCTATATTCTTAGAGGAATATACACGCGACCAAAACAGTCTTCTATAACCCAAAGCCTTTCTCCGAGGGAATCTTTACAGAAGGAGAGAAAACAATTAAAGATTCGCAGCAGGAATTCTTCGCTTTGCTGAATCGACAAGTGCCTGCGATCACAGCGAGTTGACATGAACAATATGGAGACGTCATGTGCTGACGGTGAAAACAGAGTGAAGATTTCTCCTCTCGGAACCCTGGACCCAGTAACGAACAACGGGAATTTAATTGCCTGTCGCAGTTGATTTTGACATTTAATTAACCTAAGATAAAAATTTCGGGTATATAAACTCATCCTCATCTTAACTGATTTATTAATTTCTGTTAGAACACAGACATTGTCTTTATGTGATATAAATATACTTATAAGGGTAGTTTGATGTATACCCAATTTTGATATATTTAGAAGGATATCTGCTTTTAAAGACATGATATTTCGGATTTTTTATAAATCCGAAAATGTGCTAATATTCAATTGAAATGGAATTTTCTCAAACTCTTCCTGTAAGGTTTTACGAATACTGCCGCGCATTTGAAGAAGAAATAGAATATTGCTGTAAAAGTATTAGCAAAGAATTTATTTCCGAAGCTAATTTCCCTCCAAAACAGTACAATATATATCATTTACAAGAAACAAACCAAGAGGTTTTTGACGGTTCTGCAGATATCAGATTACCTCCCTTTACAGAAGAAATTTTGGAAAAACCACCGAGAGACGCCGCAAATTTCCGAGAACGCCGCAGGATGCTCAGTATCAACTCTGCGTTTGAAGAACTGAGGCTTCATGTGCCTACTTTTCCGTACGAAAAGCGTCTTTCTAAAATTGATACCTTGCGTTTGGCCATAGCTTATATTGCCCTTCTAAGAGACCTTCTAGAAGCTGATGTGGGGGATCCAATAGAGTATGTGGAGCGGATACTAAATTCTCCTGATATTCCAAGGTCTCAAATACTATGGAACACAAGTGGTAAATATTTTAAAGGATATATATTTATAAGTAGGTTTACAAAATATAATAGAATATGTTCGTTGAAGTCTCAAAAAGTTCACTTTTTAAAATAAATTCTGGAAAAACCATTCATTCATAATATAATACTTTGTTATTCGTATTATTCATTTTATAGAATAAATCGGCAAAACAATTTACAAAGTCATGATTTTTTCATAAATTCTGGAAAAAGCTTTTTCATAAATTCTGGAAAAAGCATTTTATTCAACATAATACTTCGGTACACTTCTTTTAGTCGTATTATTAATTTTAAAGAATAAATCCATAAACCTTTTACATACTTATTTATTTTATAATGTTTTTGGTAGGTTAATTTAAAGCGAACGTCGTACAGAGGACAATTAAAAACTTTAATTGTACCTTTATTGTGTAACTCATATTGTCTTGAATCCGATGACATAAAAAATTTTACGCAAAAAGAAACTCATTTAGAAATAAAACTTGATGTTTTGAATATTTCATGGGCATCGGAAACGAAACAAGATCAATTTAGCTTCAAAAGCAATCCTTCGCCTATTTGAAAATACTAAGTATAAATTGCAAATTTGAAACTTAATAAATAATGGCTTTAAAAATAAATAGTAATTTTAAAATATACATGTATAAATAAGTTTTTACACATCAATTTGCTTCAATTCAAGTCATACAAATAACATTTTGGGATCATATTTTTGAAACATTCATCTGCATTCGAATTAATTGGTGAAATATCTGCAACATTTCCAATTCTACATCTCGAATTGGTGAAATATCTGTAACATTTCCAATTCTATATCTTACAGCAAATTGTTGAAAATATATCTTTAACATTTCCAATTCTAGATCTAACGGCCAGGATTGCATGGATCAAGTGGGAAAGCCTAGGCGTTCACCGGAGAAAGAAATCATCGTGTCAACACCAAATATAAAAACATACTGTCAACTGGTAAGCTTAAGGCTCAGCTGCCTTCAGTTTCCATTTTGGATATATATACGAAAATATGTTTGACTTTTCCCCCCAGATTTTTTAAACCAGACAATCCTGTCCGCAGTATTTGGACATTTAACATGCCAAATTATTTATGTAAGTTATATTCAGATGTATTTATTTATTTATTGAAACCATGATCGCAACATCTGTGTATAATTACAATATATATGTAATTGTTTTTGATTATTTGAGAAATAAATTAAATTAGTAACCGTAAAACAGTAAATTGTGCAGTCATGCAGACCTTGATGTACTCACTCTGAAAACAAAGTGACATATTTTGTGTCGCCACAGTGGAAAAAAAAAGTCACACCGAAGTTGTAATGACAATTTTTATTCAAGATATACAAATAAAACATTATATAGGGCAAAAGAATGTACACACTTTCAAACCGGCTTTGTTTGTTTCAAAGAAAACTGATATCCTGTAAAAAAAAAAATGTTTTGAACTGAAACAAATAAACTGAAAAAAATGTTATAAATATTTTCACAAAACCAAGGAACTACTACACTGTACATCTGCGGACTTGAAAAAAAAGTATATATAGGAAATCCAATGATTTCTGGTTGGTTATGATTTTTATCCAACTAGTTGTGTTTTAAATTTTATAAAAACAACGACGCATTGGTAAGGTATGATACAAATCATATTAAACGACGAATCATGTGGGGTTGTTTTTAATCACGAGTTTCATCCTGACAAAAAAAAATGACTATAGTGAACTACAGTTTACTTTAATTAACTAATCTGAAATTTGATAATTAACTATAGCTAACTGTAGTTAACTACAGTTAATCAAAGTTTACACTATAGTATATCAAAGTATTTTTACTATTTATTTCAGATAGATATATTTTATTTTTTAAAACTTCCTAGAAATGTTTTTCTGATATCAAAATGAAGTATTTCTTGTATATTTTAAGTTTTTATCAATAACTTACACCATTGGTATGTAATTGAGGAAATATTAAGGCTTTAAATCTTAAAAATTTCTATTGTGAAGTTTCATATATAGTAAATCAAAGTATCACAGTATTTACTATTTATAATAGAGTATACTATAGTAAGCTTAAGTTAACTATAGTAAACTTAATTTTTGTTAGGAATACAGTGCTTTCAATGTTTTACACGGTTATACATATGAATCCAAATTAACTTCATCCGTTTCACACACACAAAAAAAAAACATTTGAAGACACGACACAGCAATAGTAATTAATTAGTTAATTAATTAAGAGATGATTGATAGAACAAATATTGAGCAGGCCTAATTAAACAATTCAAAGAATAATAAAGGTGAACATGTAAATAATATTTTTAAAAAACTTTCAAACACAAATTTTCGCAACTCACATGGTTTCTCCTTTAAATAGTGGTATAGGTTATAATAACTTATGTTCACTGATTGCGAGAAATTTGCAGGTACAAGACAATTAAAACTGAAAAAAAATCTCCTAAGAAGTCTTAAATCAAAATACATTTTATAAGTATTTAGGTTGTGTGTTTCCACCACAATTATCGATGTGTTTATAATCACACAAGCATAATAAAGGAATGTCAAATATTCAGTGCCATATTTTGTCAATATTCAGAATGAGAATACTAAATAAAACGTAAAACTTTAATGATACCGCATGCCTTTGGCCAAGTGTTGCACAAATGGTAGGCTATAATTCAGGAAACTAAACATTTTCACGCTAATTTAATGCACGTACATAAATGTTGAAAGTGTACGTAAATGTCTAGATATAAATTTATAGAATTTTACGATATCTCTTTATTAATAAAAAACATTTATGAACAAATGCGAAGCTAAATATACATGATAAAAGTGTATAAACAATGTGAAAAATCCATTACGTTTTACAGCAGGGAAAATACAAGAGAAATACATATCTTCACCCATAAAATATAGTAATGAGTACTGATTCGTACATACTATATTTTGCTGCCAGTACCTTCATATATGACCCCGAATTGGCAAAAATTCCCAGAAGTTGCAAAAAATCACCTTAAAACAGCTTAAAATCACAGATTCGTTTGCTAATAGATAGCAGAAATACATTTGTACATGTACAACTATTTGAATAAGTTATGTTATCATTATGTTTAAGAAGTTTAAGAATATTATAACCAGGTACAATGTTTCAATGCAGCACCACATTTGCGATACATTAAAACATCCAAGACAATTGTTATATTTTGGTTTTATGTATGTTTTGCAAAATTATTAAGAATTTATTTTTTGATTTCAAAATCGGCTGGCTATAATTCTATTTAGACGTACATGTGAGTTATCATTCTAGTTTGTGTCCCGTGCTTACTTACACCAGTGACAGTTTTTTTTATTTCTTATCACAAAACTATAGGTATGAGGTATACAATAATACATGGAATTAAAACAATCGATAACATATAAAATTATTATTAAAAAAAAAAAATATTAGAAATCACAGCGGCCTGCTGTTTGCCAGAACATAAAATATTTTGTCGTTTCTGTACGAAAAATGCATCCACCGAGAAGAGTTGTATTTCTTTATATTATTTTTGTATAAGAGAAAAGGTGCTTTTTAATTTACAAAAGTTTTAATTTAAATGCTTAATAAAAAAAACTATTTAAAAATTGATAAAAGATAATAGAATTTAATGTTTGAGTCTTATCTTACTATTGAGTGAATTAATTTTATGATAGTTTCAGGTACCATATTAGAGGGTCGTTCCACTTCAATCAACAAACAATCATGTACATATGTATATGTTTTGATAAAAATAGTAAATATAGGTACTTATCTATAGTGTAAATCTCTTTGAAATCCATTTACAATCATGTGCCATACTCGCACAGTTCATATTATACACTCTTAACAAGTACTTGTATCTGAACACTCGTATCAGTACGGAAGCGTATCAGGGACTCAGCAGTATCTTTTTTTTAAAACAAATAATCACTTTGTTATAACAAATTATTTAAGTGTTATAACAAATAAATTATTTCATTTAATAAATTCTAATAAATTATTTAATTTGTTATAAAAAATTTATAAATCTACTTCTTAAAACAAAATGATAATTTGTTACAACAAATTAATACTGCTGAAACCCTACTACGCTTCCGTATTATTAAACACGTCTTCTAATATATGATAATTACATAATACATGAGACTCAACAGAAAAAAAAATTACATATAGTGAGCAAACTCCATGATTGAGATCAACTATATGTAGAAGATCTTCAAATCTCAGACGTCTGTCTTTTCTCTATCGATAGGAACAGATAAAAACCGACAGTTAGTCTCCTCACATGTCTCTCTTCGGAGACTATCGCCATTCATCGAAGACCATCGAACACCATCGGAGTCACATGGACTCGAGTCTGTGCAGTCATTGTTGTTTTTGCCTTTGGGTAGGAGTCGACTCACGTTAGAGCACTCTGTTGATCTATCTCTGTCAATAAATGAGGACACGGTGTGAGAATTGCGGGAACTCTTTCTCCACGTGGTCAGGAACGCGGAGCGTGAATACGCATAACTTTCCTTCCGCCGAAGTGCGTATTTGTACCACGCCTTCCGGATTTCTTGCAACACCTATTAAACATATAACCAATACATGTAGTAAATTTAACTTAAAGTGGTTGTTATATTTTAATAATTTAATTTTGGTTGTAACACTTCATTTGATTGGATAAAAAATTAATCTAAATTGTATAGCCTGGGTTGCCTACGTCAAAATGACTCACGTCAAAAACGTAGCAATCCACTTGACATGTCTTGTTTCCTACATTTAATGATTGAAAATTAAATTATAAAATATAAGGAAAGAAATTAAAACCATAGGCTTTAATTCTACATTACATACTAGGATATAACTTTTTAAGAGGGCCAGGTTTTAGTGTGAAAACAGTTTACGCTTTATACCATATATAACTTACATTGCTTCGCGGTTTATAAAGCAGGTATTTTTAAGGGACTGCTCTCAAAATACAGGTACATTTACTATACAATATATGGGACTTTTTCGTCTTTAAAGCAAATTTAATTCATTTTTGCTCATAAAATGATAGTGATACTTTCATATAAAAAGCATTTCTACATGTTAATGAACAGTATCATGTTTTTATAGATCGTACAACGGATTTATGCAAAAAGTATTAAAGAAGCTATAAAATTTCGTAGGTCTTTTTCTTTCATAACATTTTTATTACCTCTTCTTTAAAAACATTTCCTGAAGATAAATAAACTATTAAAAAAATATTTAAGGTTGCTTATAGCTTTAAAATGTTGTATCAAAGTAACTTCTTAGATGAATATTATTTTTTGAATTCTTGATACATGTAGGAGGTTTGAAATGAAAGAGGTAATTTCTAAAGGTATCTAAGATATAATTATTAAGCAAACTTGTCAAAGATAGCAAACTTGTTTTACAGTCTGTGCACATTAGCATGAAATTTCAAGTGAGCGATGAAACCTAATTATATACGTTTTTTCTCCAAAATTCCTTTGGAAAAAATAAGAAATTTTTAATTGGCTTTGGAGGAAATTTAAAAGATCGTGTTTTATGATAAAGATAATCCGTTGACACATTTTCAAAATATGATTAATACAAGAGATTAGTATCATAACAGAGTAAGTAATGATCAATTCATTTTCACATGAGTATTTTACCGAAAAGTTCTGTAAAAAGAAATTCCAGTGCACACGTTTTTGAAAGAAAGGAAATTTAAGGCTAGATAGAGACAGTATTAAAAGGTTATATTGTAATTGGATTTATTTTGGAGCAGAAAATCTTTGGGTTAAAAGAAACCTGTAACTGGAAAGTAATGCCAATATAAATTTAAGTATATAATGTAAAACTATCATCGAAGATGCAAAATAAAACTTCTGCATAAGTACCAGATGGGGGATAATTATCAAATGTTTGCAAATGGGAACACACCAACAGTTTACTTGTTAAATATAGTAAAACACGAATTTCTTTATAAATACTGTACAGTGAACCTTCAGATATCCGGACGCCAGATATTCGGATGCTTCAGTATCCGGACGATATTCCTCGGGACAGAATTTTTTTTTTAATGTTATTTGTTCTTGTTTGACTGGTAATTCAGATATCCAGACGCTTCACATAACCGGACAAATTGACTAGAACCAAAGCGTCCGAATAAATGAGGCTCCACCGTATATAACTCCCTAACTAATTATAAAATTGTTGTTTTACCGATAAAAAAATCTACATAATTATTCCCATATTTTGCAATTTCTATTGATCAACAAAAAAAGTAAACCCTCTAGGCTAGATTCTGAAGAAATGTACAAGGATAATGGTTGAAAAGCTAAAAAGAAAATTATTATACTTTCGTAAAGTATCATTATAAATATTGTAATATTTGAAAGCAAAATTTTAGGAATAAAACAAACTCACCTCTTCATTTAGAAAACAGAATAAGATGGCTAATATAAAGCCCTGAAAATAAAAAAAAAATGTCCGTTTTTAATCAACATGTAAACTGTCAATCAAGTTTTGGTAATCTTTCATCATCTTTAATATACTTTAAGATTATAAATCCGAAAAAGAGAGCTCTATAAATGAATAAGCTTATGATTATAATTTTGCTTTTATTCCTCACAGGATGGTATTTTTGTACATCTCAGTTAATAATAGTAATATTAATCTGATATGTATAGTTTGTTTTTTTTACATGGATATTATGAAAATACTTACTTGAAATGAATTATAAAACATTTCTATATATAGATATGGGATATCTCTCTGTACATCGATATCATTACCAGTCAGGAACGAGAAAACGATGTAACAAACTCCAAACAGCGGAATCAAAACCACTATAAACTTGGCCATCTTCCTACAAAAAGTTGTAGTCTATATAATGTACAATGTACTAGGCAATACCTATATTAACCTTTAAATCATTATTATACGTTAAACAGAGTGGATTATGTACAAGTAGCTGTACAACTTAAAAAAGGTTTCATTTTGTTCCAGTACAGCCCAAAATAACAGAATAGGAATGCTCATAGGCTTACTTTTTGTTTTGAAACAAACAGATGTATTAGTACATGTATAATGGCAAACAGCAATATCAGAGAAGTTAAAACCCATTTCCTTAGAACAAACAAAAAAATAAATAAATTGATAATTTAAGTTGCAGTTGAGCCAGTATTCAGCTGTTCAAACAACTATAATTTTTACTTTAAAAGATAGAAATTTAATATAACAGATCTATTTAACAAATCATTAAAGCGGGACATTCTATGAGAAGCAATTATCCCAATTGTATACGATAGTGTATCAGAGATTAAACCATGGAATCAGAACCAAAACTCAACCCTTACCATGTTCGTAAAAATTATGCAATATACATGTAGCACGAACATTTTTTTCCCACGATATAAGTCAATTATAATTTCTTTTAATTTCTTATCAGACAAATCTTAAATTTCTTACCTGACTTTCCTCGCACCTGACACTCGTTTATTTTTCTGAACACGAATGAAAAGCACTCTCACAATGTCAACGAAAAATATGAAGTTTATCTGAAAATAAGAGCAGGTATATATGTAGGTCAGAATGCAAACAGTTGCAAAACATAAACATCCTCTATTGTTTATGTTTGACAATTCATTAAGTATGTCATTTCAAAAAGTTCAGAAAAATATTACTCAATAAATTTTAAAATGTCATCTTCAGTAGGGAATAAAAATTACGTTGATACAGAAAATGGTTTCTATTTGAAGCCAATAAATTACATCTGATTGCAAGAATAAAGAGTACATAATAATTATGATATTGATTTAACTTTTTCTTGGTGTTTTATTACACAAAACAAGAAACATTCTTAAAAATTAGCAATCATTTTAACTTTTATTGGGGATATAAAGACAGTTTGTTTATATGAGTTATAAAATACCATGAAACCTGAATGACCTTATGGTAGATAAAATATGCAGACAACGTACACTCGAGCTCAAAGTCCATTCAGACAATACAAATCGGTAGCATAGCCAACATAGACCTCCACAAAGATCAGAGATTGGATCAGGTGCCATTGAAGAGTAAGCATCCCATACTGCCCAGTAATTAGATCCCAATAAATGTTTAGATATTTGATATACAAAATAAAGTACGTACTATGTAGATACCTAAGAGGGGCCCCCTCAGAATCCACAGGTACTCCGGGGAAGGATTCGTATTCCAGCACCTGTAAATTTTATATGCTTTTAGTGTTAGCACCTTTAAATATTACAACCTGAAGTTTCTTGAAGTTATTGAAAGATATTAATAAACCAATACATCCAAAATAAAACAAGATCTATTATAATAAACAGAAAATATTCAAAGAAGAAGGTACAGTTTGAGCTTTATTGTGCCCTAAAAATTTAATGTTCTCAAAAGGTTATGAAATTGGCTTCAATAATAGTTGGGTAGATGAATATGATAAATCATGAAAGAATATGGCATAAAGGAGGACCTTTCTGGAAGTATGACATCATTAATTTGGTGCATTTCTAAGTTTAACGCAGAAAAGCCTCAAAATGACTCATATAACTTTAATTTTTGGATATATTATGTAAACTGCCATGAAAAACACATATCTCAAAATCTTTCCGGGCGACGGTGGCAGAGTATATTTTCTTGAAGAAAATTCCACTGAAAATTCATGTCTTCTGCAACTTTTTAAGAAAATACGGGAAAGTGCACAAGTTAATGACGTCACAGTTAGCATTAAGGAGGTCATATGAGAAAAACGAATTGTGTATTCTTACTGCAGAGAACTCCTAAGATTCAGAAAGAATGAATTTTGATTTCTTATATCACTTTCATATTTTAGAAAAATGTCGGACTTAATTTGTATTGAAACTGTACCTTCTTCTTTCTAGAAAGATATGACAAGTTAAACAAATCTAGTAATGAGGAGAAGTTCCATATAAAATGTGTTTTGGTTTTACATATAAGTACTTTTCCCTATACAGTAAAACTCGTTTAGTACAAACACGGATATAGCGAAGTCACGGATATAGCGAAGTTTTTCGAGGTCCCCGGCAAAATTCTTAACAATTCTTTGTAATTTTTTATAATAACGAACTCGGATATAGCGAATTTACGGATATAGCGAACTGATTTTGAGTCCCGTAAAGATTAAAAATAATGTATTTTACATCTTTTATAACGAATTTTCATATATCTCAAAATTTGATATTATAAACCTATTTTCACAAAATATTTGTATATAACATTCAATTCATAATAAAACCTTACTTTTTCAAAGTAAGATATTGCTTCCCTAATCTATTTGGTATAAATTCTTGAAGGAAAACATGCATATTGCGAATTCGATGTATATATAGTTATACGAATTCGTTATACGGATACAACGAATTTCGGATGTAGCGAATTAAATTCCAAGGTCCCCAGGACTTCGCTATAACCGAGTTTTACTGTACCGCATCTGTTGATTATTTAGGTATATATTAAATATTTTGCAACCAATTAAGATACAAAATATACATTACATATTTCAATGCCTGTTAAAATGAAGATAAAAAGAGGAAGATACAATTCTTCAAAAACGTTGAATAATATTCCTAATAATAGGACGATTTTCTCCTTAGTTTGGACTTTCAGTAGGGCGTGGCATTCTCGGCGCTACGTAATGGCAAATACAATAGATTCTCATTGATTAAGAAATTAATAACATCAGAAACTTAAAATTGTTGTTGACAACGATAAGACGACTTATGCCCCACCTCTCTGCCGTGAGAGAACTTTAAATTGGCTATTTACTACACCAGTTGACATTCGGCCACGTTTCTATCATATGTATATTTCAACAGTGAAGGAAAGCTGTGTAAATTTCAGAAGTAATTAGGTAACATTGAGAATGCAACGCCTTACTGAACGTCCAACCTAAGCGTGTGATGGTCCTATTTAAATTCACAAAGAATTCTAGCTGTCAATACCTTATACATTTTTCCCCTTTATTGATTTTTAACACATTTTTTTCTTTTATAAATCACGAGGTTAAAATAATTGTGTGTTGAAACTTACAACGAATCTTCTAGGACAGCTCTAACAATCACCCAGGGTATAATGAAGGTGAGGGGACCCACTGCAAGAGAAGATAAAGAAAGATAATTCCTCGCCGGTCAATCCAATACAGCAGAACGCGAAGAAGATCCAATATCATAATATTGGTTATTTATTTATCTTTTTTTTTTTGAATTACAAAAATGAGATATTTGGAGTGAATTATACAAGAACAAGTTACGAAATTAAATGTTTTAGCTTAAAAATCATGCTTTCCAATATGCTAGTAGTTAAAGAATATTTTCAAGAACATTGCTAAATTTAAACAGTTCAAGGAAAGCTATTTACAGAAATATTCTTAAGCTATTGATCAGCTGATTTCATAATCTTCTTAGCTGACATTATTATTTTTTTACTCACGCCAACCAAATATGACGTATAGATGAACTCCATGTTTTTCTGTAAACATGGTTTTATAAACCATCATGTACAAATACAACGCTTCCATAAAAATCCACATGGCGCAGGCGGATATAGTGTACACAAACAGAGTGAAGAGAAGTTTACATTCCCAGTGCTGCAAAACAGATTATCATGTGTAATGAAAAAGTGAAAATAATGATAATTCACCAATTTTAAAAATCCTTTAAACAATACACAGACTCAAGAAATCAGGTGCCTAAGAATAGTAAGCATCCTCATTACAGGATGGGATAAAATTTTAGGATATATCCGTCGTCAAAATAAATTTGAAATTTAGATTTTTACGGAAGCCGACTACATCTTATCGAAAGCCCAGTAATATCAACTAGCTTTAAGTAGTCTGTCTCACTGATTGTATCAGAAAATGTTCATGGATATCAAATTAAGATTTCTAAGCATGGATCAAAATGTAATGCTCATGTAATCTTTTGAAGTTTTATCAAACAAAATGATATACATAATTATAATTCTAAAACCTCTTCCCATTTAGCAATTTTTGCTTTTCATAGTTAGCTCATTTTCCCGGAAATATGCTTCAAGGAATATGGAGAAGAAACGATATTCTGTCGCCATTTAAAAAAATGGAATCTTAGATATATTCAAAGGCGAAGACTAATCTGTCTCACTGATTTTGTTTATGAAAATTGGCAGAATAGAAATTAATAACTAGATTTATTTTTACAAACATAGTAATAATTACTTACAGTACCACCTTCCCGGAACCGGAAGACGCCGTTAACTTCCTCCACGTCTTGCTCGAGTCCTACCCCCTCCACAAACAAACTCTCCTTCAGAAAAGACATGAACGCCCTCAGAATAAAGGCGATAAAAAGATTGATGTGCAGGGTGTTGCTCTTGGACGATAGTTTCCTGTTAAAAAAGAGTAAAATTTTGGATAATTATATAATTTTTTCTTCGTTTTTTTTTTCAAGTACATAATACCATTGTCTAGTTTTACGTTTTTCTCTTTTAACCTTTATTACTAAGTAATTTGAGTTCTTTGATTCATAAAACGACTCTTCTCAGGTCAAAAATTTAAAAATTCAACTCCATTTTTCTACATAGATGAACAATTCTCGTATAAATCAAGAAAACATGAGCTTTCATGCAGGTAAATTTTATTCTAATACAATAACTTATTAAATGTTAGATCTATGTCAATCTAAGAAATAGAAAATCTTCATCATAACCGTAGGAAAATTCACATAAATCATATGAGAGGAGACTAAATCATTTAAGTTTTGAAAATATTACTAAAGAAGTTTCAAAGTCTTTTAAATGAAATAGAAAAATAAGGAACAATAATAATTATAGAATCCATTTAAACAATACAGAATAGGAGAAGAGCAAACAAACAAGGACCTCTTAAAACATTGGAGGTTAGATTGGGTGCCTTGGGGGAGAGAGCATCCGCTGTTCACATTTAACAAAATAATTTAGAATACAGTTAAACAACACTGACATTGTAGAACCAATATATAGATATCCTACCTGCAGCACAACATTATAAACACGGCCACGACTAATGAACAAAGAGAAACTCCGTATCCTATATTGTACATTAGTCTGATGCGAGCTAAGTGATTCTACAAATAAAGCACATCAAAATCAGAGAAATTGTTTCAGCCTGAATTACATCAATCTGATTTATTGTATATTTATTGAAATCATATGAGTTATATGAGTGTAAAAAGACATTTGCTAACTTATATTTCTCTTTTGCATTGTAGATTTACCAGACCGTTCGTTATTAAATGTATTTTTTTTAATATAAAAAAATATATTCAATTTGTATCACAGCTTTTTGGATTTTTATGCAGATATTAGATGATCAATTGATTTCATTAAGTACAAAAAATACATGTATACTAGAAATGATATAAAATAATATCCAAACAACGAGAATATGAACTTACGAGTAGATCACTAGAATAAATCTGCTGGCTATTGCTAACACAGTCCCCGAAATCTGTCCAGCTGATATTTCGTCCCGGAGGGATATACCAAGTGCCATTTTCTGTACAATGTCGTCTGGCAAAACCTAATGAACATGTACAATATGGACAACATATTAGCAGATCTTTTTTATATTCATGTGAAGCAGAATTTGTGCAGATTCTTATGCGTTGAAAGAAGGAAACCTTTGCTTTTACCTTCCACTCGACAATTAGATATATTGACGACGTAATTGACAATTAACAGAAGTAATTAATTTCCATTCTTATGTTCATACGATATATCCCGGTGAGTCTGAGATACCATTAAGTCTGACACATCTGTTTCATATTTGAATATTTTACTTGAAAAAGACGTTATTGGTAATCGAACAACCAATGCAAGCTCTATGAGAAATGTGATGACTTTAACTTTTCTATCGTCAGCATCCCTTACTTATGCAGCAATATACCTTCATCACCTGCATACCGCGTTTATATATCTCAGTTGATTCGATACGCAAGTGCATGCTCTACGTATGAATATTTTCTAAAATGAGGTAAATTATTGACAAACAAGTTGATGAAACAAGAATATCAGCAGTCTCGTCATCATTTCGTAAGTTCTATGGTCGATACACTGACCTTGTAAGCAAATGCAAATGCTGGCTGGCGTTTTTCATACTAATTGTTAGTCCATTATTTAAACACTGAATTGACGACGGATTTTTTTCGTTATTTCCCGTGTATGACAAGGAGTACACGGAGGGTGTGACCGGTCGGCAGGAGATGCTTACTCCTCCATTGCACCTGATATCACCTCTGATGTTTTGAAGCTCCGTGTTTGCTTTGCTTCTATTTTGTAATGTTTTATGGATTTTTTTTTATCTTGATTGATTCACAGGGGCATCTTATCCACTCTGTTCTCTACTTCACATATAAAAATACACAAGGGAAGAATCGAAAGTAGCACACGATTTTTAAAAAAAGTCAAAAAACAACTTACTTGAGAAAAGTTACACAAATCCTGAAAGGAACTAGCGCAAATAATGTCCTAGTACTTATCCAGGCTAAAATATTCCAGATATATCCATCGTAAATAGCTTTTATCCAACTAAAACCCCAGCTTTCTGCACAGTGTGAATCTCTACGCCCAAGAAAAGATAACTCACCCGGATGACAATAGGGTAGTGCCCGAAGTCTTCCAATGGCACTCGGAAGGCCTCGGGTACTACCCTATTGTCATCCGGGTGAGTTATCTTTTCTTGGGCGTAGAGATTCACACTGTGCAGAAAGCTGGGGTTTTAGTTGGATAAAAGCTATTTACGATGGATATATCTGGAATATTTTAGCCTGGATAAGTACTAGGACATTATTTGCGCTAGTTCCTTTCAGGATTTGTGTAACTTTTCTCAAGTAAGTTGTTTTTTGACTTTTTTTAAAAATCGTGTACTTTCGATTCTTCCCTTGTGTATTTTTATATGTGAAGTAGAGAACAGAGTGGATAAGATGCCCCTGTGATTGATTGTATATTGTTTAACGTCCTTCTCGAGATTTTTGATTTTGAATCTCCATATGTTTCATACGTACAGTCTATGTTGACAACTTGTATAAAGGCTGTATAATATCTATGTAGACTGAACAATGTTCAATTATCATTTAATCAACAATTTTTGTATAGGATTGACAATGTTTTATACGCACCGTCTGTATTTAGACCTTCTATATAGGCTGGGCAATTCTTCCTCGCCACAGTCCCTGCCCTTGTGGCTTCCCAGCACATAATCTGATCCCAAATAGGCTCACAATACAAATCTAAAGAGAAACAATTTTGCTAGTTTAAATTTATTAAGAAAACACATTTGATATGGTCTTTTGACACGGGATGCTCACTCCTCCATGGCACCTGATCCCACCTCTGATGATTTGAAGGTCCGTGTTTGCTCCGCTCCTATTTCATAATGTTAAGTGGACTATGGGCTCAGATACCGTTCGATATCTCCACATATTTCAATTTTCCTATATGTACAAGATATCGAGTCCTGTGGATTTTTTAGAAGTACATTCATGAATCTACCAATTTAAACCTTAATATTTTATGTTTCAAAGGGCACACCAAATGTTTTGAAATAAAAAAGAGAAAATGATAATCTTCATTATTTTTTCCAGGCATATAAGTCTTCGTTATATTAAAAGAATCACATGATCATCAGACAACTCTATGTGTATTTCCTTTAAGAATAGTCATATAGTTGCATATTACAAGAACTTTCAATAAAAAATGTCCTCGGTGCTTTGAAAGAAACCAAAAAAAAAACTTTTAGTCTTTATGATTTCACTTCAATATTTTCCCTTAATTAAACGTATGCCCAAAACATTTTTTTTCTAATTTCTGACTGTTTTCAGAACACATTTTTGAGTATGGCCCTTCGTATACTGAAATATGGCAGATCCAATGATTTTCTGGACTTTTTTTTTTCTGAAAGTTTTTTTTTAAGTTTGAAAATTGAAACAAGTCAAAGGGTGAAAGATCTGGCGAATTTTGTTGGTTTGATAAAACATTAATGTTCTGTTTATCCCCCAAACTCCTTTACTCTTCCGGGCGTGTGGTTTTGGACGCTGTAATGAAGAAATTTAATGTAGTGGATTCCTGATACTTGGTCCTTCCTATCATAAACCTTTCGATTTTTTGACCAAAATTTTGCTTTTGAGACTCCTCCAGAAATAAGAGTTTGAACAACAAGACCACTAATATTTAAGAAAATGGCACATAAAACTGTCTTTGTGCTCTTGCAGTTCTTTTCTTTTCTCAGACCATTGCTGTTTTTGTTAAGTACATCTTAATGTGAATTTGTTTTGAGTGTTTAAAGCAATGGATTCGAGTTTCATTATCTGTTTGAATTTCAGACAAAGTACAATTTCTCACTAAAAAAAAATAATTGTTTAGATATTAGATACACGCTGTAGTTTTAACTCATTTTTCAAAATATAGGGTACCCTTTGATTACCAAGCTTTTTTACTTTCAAATGTTTCTTTAAAACAATGTGAACTTACCCAAAAATGACATATGTACCTAGCAAATTTGCCATGTGTTATGAAGTCAATCAAACATTATCAGTAATAATTGTGTTGAATTTTGGCAAACAGTACAATGGTTGTTGTACGTCTTTGTCTCCTAAGATGGTACCCATTTTTGATGCCCATTATATCCTTTTTGTTCATTGAAATCTACCTGCTCAGGTGTCTATAAAACAGACATTGGTTGTTGTAAATTTGACATATTTCAGTGAATATTTCTTTTGGATTCTCATCAAGTTTTTCAACAGCTTTAATGAAGCGTTTATTTTCACTCTACTTTACTAATTCTCTACCATTCATTTTTAATGCAGTGTCTCGAATAGCCCTTGTTTTCCAGCTTCTCACATTGAAACTATGTGATGGAAAGTGGTCACATAAACTGTTATCAATTCATTAAAGATACAATCATGAGAGAAGGTCAAGTTTAATGTTATACGATTTCTATGTTGTATGTCATAGTGTTCAGGACATTATTTATTGAACAGCCCTCGTATAAAACTCTAAATCGCAGTAAATCGAAACACTTAATTAGTTCATTAATTAAAGTGATCATTACCTATTAGAAAGGAGGGTAGCATAATCTCATTGCACTGTAAAAGTATAGAAAAGTCCTTTTAAAATATGCTGTGAAAATTATACTCACGGAAATAGTGTTTATCAAGTACGCACATTTGTAAAGAATAAAGCTGAATAGATTTATATTCCTCAGTCATAATTGAGCATCACTTCAGCGGAAGAATACATAAGAAATAATAAATCACCAAGGAAACGAGAATCAGATTATGAAGACCGCATCTGGCACTTAAAAACACAAAGAAAGCACCGTGGAATTTCCGACAGAGAAAGGAAATCAAACGATATCCTCTTAAGGCTGGGTTTAACATTTCATTCATGATATCTAAATAGGACTAAATTGTCAACCTTGAAATAAATATAGTGTGTGTATGACCTTAAAGTTTTAAAACTACACAAAAAATATATTTTAAAATACATGAATGGGTGTTTATTGTAATCATTATCATCAATATTATTTTTTTTATTAAATCCATCATTAAATTTACATTGAAAGGGAGGTAAAAAACACATTTTATAGTAGACGCCCAGATTCTTTATGTTGTTTTGTCTGAGATGATTTGCTGAATGATAATATATATTATTGTAAATTTATATGAAATTCTAACCCAGTCTATAATGAATTTTACTTTATTTATTTTGTAGCCTCCTTTCCACATGTATTGTGAAGGAAAGAAAATCCTTTTGTAGCATCAACGGTTTCTTATGCTCTTTTTATTTATTCTAAGGGTCTTATACTCGTACATGCTTCAAATAAATTGAGAAAAAAAAATTCAAAAAATATAATAAAATTATAACTAATTAGAACAGGTTGTAGTAGAGCTTTATATTTGCTTAGTCTCCAGGCTTTAAAGAGGGTGTATACCTTTATTGTAATAAAAGCTTTTGAAAGATTACACTTCAGTATTTGTATTTTTAAAAAAAGTTTAACTTGCGCGGTGGAAGATTAAAGAATATTTTTTATCTAAATTGATGATGAATATTTCAGAAGACCATGAATTTCTTGGATAATAAGATATCAATTTCCTTGCACCTAAAGAACATCTAACAAAAGTTTATATTTCTCTTAAAAGTAAATGTTTTCTAAGCAAGGTATACCCGATAGGTTGTACAAGTACATACTAGTATATAATATATTTCAAGTGCAAAACAAACATGTAAATATACAATCAAAACCGTGAAGTCAATCAAATACTTAAGTTGTTTCCCATGTCTAACAGTTAGATCTGTATTACATTGTTACTTATGGCAAATCTGCTTGTTGACTTAAATTGTCTGTATCAAGAACATTTGCTGCATTACATGAAATCGTATTACAATTTGATTCTATTAAATAAATGATCTATTAAACTGTAATTCCAACAACTAATTGTATCAACAATGATATGGCATTAAAGTACAGAAAAGAAATTTTGGTTGCTTCAAAATAGTTTGATTTTGAACAGAAAATATACTTACTGTTAGAGGAGGCATTATAACTGTCTATTGTATTTTGGCAAATCACGCTTGCTCTTTCCAATTTTTCCATTTGCTCATATTTCTTTCTTGAAGTCTATTAAAAAAAAAACAATATTGTGATTCATAGTTGGGAATCGTATAAATAAAAACATTAGTGTTTGATCACAATTTCTTAACCTTTATTCAGTTGAAACTTGAAAATAATTATTTTGTCATATCTTCTATTGACTTAGCATTTGTCTGAAACTTCTACCAAATGAATTCGAGAGGGAGAAATAGATTCAGCGATATAACTTTTTTGAAAATTTTGTTGATACGTTGACGATAAAAAAAGTTGATATGCTTATGTTTAGAAATTAATTAGTTAGTTTGCCATCAAAGTAAATGCATGAAACTCTCTTTGCATTCAAGGTCGTTAAAACTGCTAAAATATTTGTCGCACATTTCTTGTATTTATAATTTTTATAGAGCAGACTTTATTCACAAACTTCTTAATCAGAAGAAAAACGCTTTCTGTGGCCTTCGCCTTGACATTCAGATACATGTTCATCAATGACGTTTTATTAAAAAAAAAACACTTGTTACTTTCATTCATATGTCGACTCCATATATCATAGTAACCTTCAAATAAAAGAGTTTGAATCTCCTGTTTCAAATTTGGAAATTCTACTAGAAACAGATGTTAACGGAAACAAGTTAAGACAACATAGCTTTAAAATAAAAGTGATGTTTTCCACTTTTCAATCGTCATCTTCCCTTTCTTATGCAGCGATATATATGTCCTTATCATCTGCATTTGGAGTGAAAGTCTCTCAGTTGATTCGATACGCAAGAACATGAATTTGATATCATTTATTATATTAATTAACTTTATTATTACTTAACGTTCTTTAAACTCCAAGCAATGACATGGTCCGAAAGCCATTTTATTATTAAATCAATAAGGTCGGTTTTCATCTTTTCCTTGACAAACTAGATTTTACAAGGTTGAAATAAATGGAGATGACGAAGAGTATTCAAGATCAACAGTCCATTAAACAAAACATTAAACTATTTAAAATTTATTCTCTGCAAAAGAACCGAATGGGAAGAAATTATCACTTCAATAGAATCAATATTTTTGCAATAACAAGAACAGATCAAACACATTGCTCTTAGAAGCAAGAAATATAAAGAATTGAAGACATGAACTTGATTTGCATAAATATGGATTAAAATAGCCCCAAAAAATGTAAAACAATAAAATACAATGAAGGATCCATAGTCTCATGGTCACCTGAATATCAGGTGTAATAAAAATTGAATAAATAACATACCTAGCTCATAAACCTCCAAGTGAACGTCATACCCAGGAAGCATCAATTTCAAGATCAAGGAGATAGCACATAGTTAATGATTGGGAGTTATTAATTTAATTTTGTATATGTCTACGGGTGAAATAGAAGATTTTGTAATGTACTTTTCGACACATGACCAACTTTTGAGACGGAAAACGAAGACCAAAACAAATATTATTAAGTTACCAGAGAGGCTTAGGTGACATTTAAGTCATTTATTCCAAGTGATTAATTATATGTTTTTATTTCTGAAAATAAAAAACTGAAGTGTCACAATGAAATTCAGTCAATTAAACTCAGTCTCATTGCAATACTAATGATCAAGTGATCCTTTTGTCAAAAGATGTGTAAAAGATCTGACAGATTATTCTCGGCATGTGACCATTAGACAAGAGACTTATATGCTACGCTATAAATCACGTCACAAATTGTCAATATCTAACATATTCGAATCCCGCTGGCATGACTATCAACTAGTTAAAGTACTTAATTGACATTGAATTCAATTTAACGATTTGATGATAAAGTTGTATTTTAAAAGTGCAAACAAAGCTTGAAGACAAATCCAATATACATGTATATAGATACGGGTTTGGACATATTCTCTGCATGAAAACTTCTTATGCCATCTTAATTTGACCAAATTTGAAAATATAAAAACTGATATCTTTACAAACTTTTTGAAAAACATAGATTCCAGCACAAAGGCAAAGAACTACAAAATTGTTCAAGTCTGCTAAACTGATAACAAGTATGTTTTAATTTAAGATCTAAATTCATAGACATGCAAATGTCATCAGATGGGCTGTGTACTATTAAATAAAACATATCTTAATATTAAACAGTTAAAATAAAAACTTTTTGCCTCTTATGGAATTAAAGTATATAACAGATCAACTACGATTAGCAACACGTCTTGTTTAAAAACTAATAAATGTTCTACAAACCCTTAAAGGGATATCCTAATTGATAAATTTTGAAGATTTATTTGACAAAAGTAATGATATTGTCTTACGGGGAGACTTTACGAGAAGAGTAGTATATAATGATAATAATAAAGCCTTTTTATACTATAAATGTAAAATTAATGTTCCACACAGTATTAGATTGAATGAGAGTGGTATTGTGGCATACTGTGAAATCATGAATTTTCGTGGGGGGTTAATTTTCATTGTTTTCGAGGTATGACGAGACCCATGAATTCATGTCCACCACGAAATGTAAAATGTTACATACATTACTACTCAACAATTCTTCATCCACGAATTCAAATCAAGAGTTTGTACTCAAACCACGAAAATTTGTCCCCACGAAAAAATGTGATTTTACAATCACTATTAAAGCCAATTTAATCAAAATACATACCATGCTTTATTTTATTAGCTGTATTATGTAATAATTCATGTGGAGAAAAAAACAAGCAAATTCTCAATGAAGTTTTGACTAGAGCTTTAAAAGGCTTCAAAACTGTATTTATTAATATTTAAATGAGATTTAGAGGAATCGTCTTAAAAGTTTAATTTTTATTAAACCTTTTCTTTCCGACATAGAGATTCATTCCCTTCGGAATAAAACGCCTTTCATTCAAAAAGTATATCTAAACAAGCATATAATGATAGTTGTCATAACTATTTGATGCTGATTTTGTTAAGGGTATATTTGGATATTTTCAAAGTATATCTAAACAAGCATATAATGATACTTGTCATAACTATTTGATACTGATTTTGTTAAGGGTATATTTGGATATTTTCAAAGTAGTACAGAAAGATATAACGAAACATAGTTCCACTTGGATATGTGCAAAAGTAGTCCAGAAAGATATCACAAAACATAGTTGCACTAGGATATGTGATGTGTCAAAATAATCATTAGAAAATCAGAAGAGGAAGAACAGCACTGCTGTGCTAATTACCTCCTCTGTTCACATCATTGGAACCTGCTTTTGTATCACAACAACCAGACCACCAGAAAACACCAGAACTCAATGCGCTTATGACGCTGCGTGTTCACTTCTTGGTTTACGAGTAACATAATTAGTGCTGTAAAAAGGTTCAGAAGAGAAAGAAATTGTTACACCAATAATCTGTAAATTTAAAAAAAATTCCATTGGTCATCATTTTGTGGGTTAGAAAAAGAATCGTTTTATGGAGATTTGACTTTGTAGTTGAAGAAATATGAAATACAATTCATTTTAAATTTTATAGTTTTATAAATTATTATTAAATATTTTACATCTAATAGTTCTTGATAATCATGAATGTTTGGGTGTCTCCACCACGAACTCAACAAAATAACAAGAGGCCCATGGGTCACATCGCTCACCTGAGTAACTTTCGTGATGCGGTTCTTTACCAGATTTCCCCTCTTCCTTTATCTATTTTGCCACCCCCCCTACCCCACCTTCCACCACGGCCCACTTCCATCTTGATTTTAATAATTTAGAATCTACACTACTCCAGGATGCTTCCATCTAAGTTTCAGCTTTCCCACTGTTCTTGAGAAGAAGATTTTTCCTATATATTTCTATATAAAACTTGGATTCCCTATTGTGGCCTCGCCCTACCACCGGGGGTCATGATTTTAACAATTTAGAATCTACACTACCCCAGGATGCTTCCACATAAATTTCAGCTATCCTGGCCCAATTATTCTTGAGAAGAAGATTTTTAAAGATTTTTCCTATATATTTCTATGTAAAACTTGGATTCCCTATTGTTGCCCCGCCCTACCCCCGGGGGTCATGATTTTAACAATTTAGAATCTACACTACCTTAGAATGCTTCCACATAAGTTTCAAGTTTTCTTGCCCACTGGTTCTTGAGAAGAAGATTTTTGAATGACCCCACCCTATTTTAGTCTTTTCTTGATTGTATCCCCTTGGAAGGGGACTTAGCCCTTTATTCTAAGAATTTAAATTCCCCAACACATAAGGATGCTTTGTACCAAGCTTGGTGAAAATTGGCCCCGTGGTTCTTGAGAAAAAGTTGACAATGTGAAAAGGTAACAGATGGACGGACGGACAGACAGACAGACGTACAGCTAGACAGCTAGACGGACGGACTACGGACAAAATGTGATCAGAAAAGCTCACTTGAGCCTTCGGCTCAGGTGAGCTAAAGACCTTTTTTAAAAATAGTGTTTTTTCTAAGTTATCACTACAGATCTAATGATTAAAGTGTTACAGATGCAACTGAAAATTCTCACAACATACTATGCCATATTGAAACCAGACTTCTGATAGTACTTTCAAACCTCATTCTGCTTATCATAGATATAAATTTTGTGTTTAGATATTTTTTATATATAATAATCCATATTTCTAAGTCATATCTGGATGCACTGAATATAATATATCATATTCTTTAAGTTTATCTAAATTATTTTTCAAAAGATTCTTTAAGGCAGATTGAAGCCAGGATAATAATAATTCCATGTTTTTATTATAAAAGACTTGTAAGAAAATATACATTAATTTATTTTTTTTCTATATCACCAGAATACATTCTAAAAAGCAAAGTGTGTGTCTGAATACAGAAATTTAAAGACAATTTCAAAACTATCTGACATACTTCAGGAACAGATAGATTCAGTAAGCATTCAAATAAAGTAATAGATCTGTTTGGATTTTCAAAAAATTTCAACTTACATTGAAACAAGCAAAGTCCATGGGGATAAGGAACAAAACGAAGACTGTTCAATAAATAATATCCTCAGCTCTACGACATACAATATAGAAATCATATGACATTATGCTTGACTTTCTCTCATGAATGAATTTTTAATGAATTGATGAACAGTTTATGTGACCACTCTTCATCTTCATTGTGAGAAGCTGGATATCTTAGGGCTATTAGAGACACTGGATTAAAAGTGAATGGAAGAGAATCAATAAAGTAGAGTGAAATTAAACGCTTTATTAAAGCTGCTGTAAAACTTCTTAGTATCCCGAAGAAATATTCACTGAAATATGTGAAATTTATAGCAATCAATGCCTGTTACATACATGTAAGATACATGGTCAGGTGGATTTCATTGAACAAAAATGATGATGGGCATCAAAAATGGATACCGTCATTGGCGACATTGACTCAAAACAACTAATGCACTGTTTGCCAAAATTCAACAAATTATATCACTGATGATGTTAGATTGACTTTAAGACATAGCATTTGATTAGCATCATTTTAAGACCATGGTAGTTCACATCGTTTTTAAAAACAATTGACATTTAAAAAAAAAACAACTTAAAAGTACTCAACGGTTACCCTATGTTTTGAAAAATGAGTTAAAATGAGAGCGTGTAAGTATTTTAAAAAATTAAAAAATGTGGTTTTCAACGTTTTCTGACATTCAAACAGATACTGAAACTTGAATCCATTGGTTTTAACCCTCAAACAAATTAACAATAAGATGTTCTTGACAAAAACATCAAAGGTCTAAGAAGAGCAAAGAATTGCAAGAGCATAAAAGAATTTTATATAACATTTTCTTATATATTAGTGGTCTTGTTATTCAAATTCTTATTCTGGGAGGCAGGTCAATTTTGAGTCAACAAAGCAAAATTTCTGCAAAAAAAAAGAAATCGAAAGGTTTTTGAGAGGGAGGAACCAAAATGAGGAATCCACTACATGAAATTTCTTCATGACAGCGTCCAAACCCACATGCCATGAAGAGTAAAGGAGTTTGGGGGATAAACAGAAAGTTAATGTTTTGTCACACCAACAATATTCGCCAGATCTTTCACCCTTTGACTTGTTTTATTTTCCATACTTAAAAAAACACCTTTCAGAAAGAAGAAACAAGTCAAGGGAAATCAAAGGCTCTGCCATATTCCAGTATACGAGGGTTCATACTAAAAATGTGTTCATACTAAAAATGTGTTCTAAAACATTAAGAAATTGGATAAAAATGCTACGGACATGTGTTTTAATTAAAAGAGAATATTTAAGTGAAATCATTAAGACTAAATAATTGACAAGCGTTTTTTGTTTCTTTCCGAGCACCGAGGGTATTATTTATTGAACAGGCCCCGTATTCAACCTCAAAAGTCCATTAAACAATACAAAATAGGAGTAGAACAAATACGGACCTCCTTCAAAACACCAAAGGTGGGATCAGGTGCAGTGGAGGAGTGGGCATCCCCTGCCGACCAATAAAAGTGCAAAGAAGATAAACATATCTTCTGTATCAAGAGTTTCATTTATACTGATCATTTCGCATGTTCTATGCTCGAATCAATTATATTATCAGCAAATAGATGCAAAATCTATCATTAAGTCAAATGCTTACATGTTCTGATGTTTTTCATATTAATTGTTAGGCCATTATTTGCGAACTTAATGTTTAAGATTTTTTTTTGTTTTCTCGATCATGACAAGGAGCACGCATGGATGTGACCTCTGATGTTTTAGAAGTCTGAGTTTGCTCTGCTTCTTTTGGAATGTGGTAACAGACCTATGAACTTGAATACTGTTCGCTGTCTTCATAATTCTTGTAGACAGTTAAAAGGTCTATCTCCAATGCCTGTTAGTTACTTTCCCCGTAAATATGTGCCATAATGTTACCTTTACCAGATAGAGGTAACAATAATAAAGGAAACACTCGGTGCGGGGCGTTTTCTGTTTAAAGTGCATTTTTAACAACTGCTTTCCGTAGTTATGTAATGAAGAAGCACTTGAAAAGTTAAATATAAGATAATGAGTAACAATTACCGGAAATAATGTTCTAATGCAATTAATCTAACAATATCTAGATCAAAGATATGTTTACACCCCCTGTCAATACTGCATTAATAACAGGAGGGGAAACCGTTTTCCACTCAATCAACTTAGATTAATGCCATGCACTGCACACACTTTGTTTACATTTTTTTTACATGGCAAATGTCGAGAGAACAGTGTTCTTCTGTACTTTCGCAATTGTCATTTTTATGTCGAGATATGAAATATGATACCGTGTTCGTAAGTTTTGATTACATCATTAACTTGTATGTGTTTTGCGATTGATATTATGGAATATGGTAAAAAGGAACGGTATCCAAGTTTAACGTTTGTTCTAACAATGCAGCTCGTGAGCAGATCAAACATGGATTTTAAAAAAATTCCGAGGCAGAATCAAGTGCCAAGTAGAGGAGTCCCTAATCCAACATGTCACACCCGCCATGTGCTCCTTGTCATGATCAGGATAAACAGAAAAATCCAAAGACAATACAGTGTAAATAGTGGCTTAACAATTAGTAGGAAACACGTCAGTCAGCATAGGTTATGTCTGCTGATAAGATCACTCCATAAGACTGCAAAATGATGATTTAAAACAAGGCTGCTGATATCCTTGTTTCACCAACTTGTTTGTCAATAGTTTGTCTCGTTTTAGAAATTGTTTAAACGTAGAACATACTCTAGCTTATTGATTCAACTGAGAGACAAACACTGTTAGTTTCTCATTGTGTGAAATTAAAAGTTTATGTAGTCTTTAAGTTTTTATTTTTATGCTGAAAATAATACTGTAACAGGAATGGACAACTGCCTTATAGAAAATGTTCATATGAATTTACTTCTGTCTCATAGGACATATAAATACGTGTATGCCTTAACAAGAGGTTCTAGAGTCTCAACGGGCACCTGTGAATTACTCAAAAAAGGGAAAAACCCAAGAAAGATAAAAATTATAAAAAATAAAACAAACTCTCTGATATGCTGGACGAAGTTATGTAACTTAAAAAACAAGAGAAAGAGGATGACCAAGGATAAACAAAATGAAGAGTATCAGTCAATTGCCTAAAAACTAATTGATTATGATGATTCATTTACCCCATCCACAGGTCTTTTGGACAGATACCATGAAATACACAAAGTTTTATTAAATATTTTCTTTTTACTTTATCAAAAAAATGCTAAAGTAGGTTTAATATGAAAATTTTCAAACGTTTACAACCGACAAACTACGTAAACCAACGCATGAAAAGCAGATAGCATTTACTCGTAGTTATCTGAGAAAATCAAGTGACCTAGAACGATGTTTACTTTATTAAATGACACTAAATCAAATATTGGCATCAAGTCTCCAATCACATTGCCAAAAATAAATCATTACGATTGACATTCATAAAAATGATGATATGTTCGAAAACAAAATCAAGCAATGCAAAAAAGAAAATGATTTGATATGAAACTTTCTATTCACAACTACTAACATTATGCGTCAAAGCAACTTTTTTCCCCAAAAATATTGTTTAAGCAAACGCCAATCTTTAAACACTCAATTCAATTAAGGAACTAGACATGCAATTGTTTAATATAACTTTCAATATTTTCTTATCAGTCTGTCATATATGACCCTGATATTTTAGCAAAACGTGATGTTTGCATGCAATTTATTCTGACTCATCATCCATATTTTGTTTTTGTTTTTCAAAAGACTAAAAAATCCGTATTTTGTAGCTGGATTAAAACAAACACTAAAAAACAATCTGTGATATGTTTACTAACTAGCTGCCTGACAGACGCGACTAGCAGGATATAAAACAATTTAACCTTTTAATAGACCTATTAATTAAGAATAATTAAATTACTGTATATTGATAATTTCCCTTTTTCTTCAATTAAGTCTCATTACCCACGACATCTCGATTACTGCAAGTGCATGACGCAGTTCATAAATCCAGTAAACATAACACACAAATTTGCTATTTGTGCAAGTTAGATTTTTGACTCGAGCAGTATGGATGCAAGCATCTATTCAAAGGAATCTTTTTATAGTTTCCACTGTCGTTACAATCTTTAAGGCTGAAACTTCTTATAAGCTGATCAGTTCCTTAAGTCCGGAATTGTAAGCAGAGAAATTAATATATATGAACAAAGGAAAAACAGAAATATTTATTGGCGAACGTAGAAGAATTTGCCAGCATCCCCATCACTTTAAATATACTTCTGTAGAGCTGATGGCCTGCAGAGATAAGAACTGATAATTGATTTAATGCCTTATGTATAGAGGTCAGGAATTTCCCGTCTCTACGTACACATTAATCTATAGGTATCAGCTATTTAAATGCACATTTTGCAAAGATATTTTGACGGCTAGACATATCAGATGGAAATAAAACTATCTCTCTCTCTGCGTCTCTCTTTCCTATTTCTTTATCTATATATCCGCGTCTCTCCTCTTTCTTTCTCTTCGCGTCTCTCTCTCTCTCTCTCATATTGCATTATCTCCGTTTTACATACAGATCAAGTGCATCACACAATTTGAAAACCTTGGGAAAACGACGAACATCTCTCTCATTGTAGGACATATTTTATATATTGCTAATGTGTATAATTCTCGAGAAATTTTCACTCCATTTAGGGGCTTTTTTGTCCTTTGATAATGCATTCCATTATACTCTTAAGGTTTTGAGTTTTTATTAAATTAGGTCTGTCACTTTTTATTTCTGCAGGACCTTCTCTGAAAATGGAAGAAATTGCAAAACGTCGTGAATTTTTTTGCTGGAAGTTAATCAAAATCAAAAAGAGCTGCACGACCATCCTTTTTGGACTGATAAAGAAAGCTGCAACTCAACAGTTTAATATTCATAAAATAATATAATTTGAATAGGCATCAAATTACAATTAACAGCAAAATGTAGATGCACAAAGGGTACAAACAATACTCCAAGTCATAGAATAATTTGTGACGTATCGAAAGATTCTTATTTTTCAGATTTATTTGTACATTTTGACCTACAGTACTAGTTGTCCTTAAACTGAAAATGTTTTCTGCCTTTCCATTACCTACTTCTCCGATCAAGATGTTAGAGGAATGGTTTTTACTTTGCTTTCATAATCCTTTAAAAAATGTTTCAGGAAGATACATGTGTATTGTTTACATTAATCATTTTACAAGCTCACGCCATGCAAAGTAAATTTTACTTTAAAAGGTTTTCTCTTAAGAGTACAAAGTCCTTCTGCCGTAAACACTTTTTCGTGTCACATTTGTCCAAAAAGTTGCTTAGAAACCACTACTTCGTATCTACTTTCTTTTATATATTCCTATTAGTTCTCTTGATTGTGTTTCGATGCCAGAGATTGACTGTCATTAATAAAGACCACTTTCAGTAATGCTTTGCTACAAAACTCTCTGTAAATTAGCAGGATATTGCTGAATTGCTGTGGGATTGCCGTGATGATACGGTTACTCGCGGGGAATAAGGCGCTTAATGCCAAGGAACCGCCAAATCCCATCATTACAAACAATCAACTGAAATATTCTACCACTGAAAGAAAAAACTCATAATGATGTGAACATTATTCTAAGGTATCATTAAAGAAAGGGGGATTTTGTTATTCTTTTTAACCAGATGGTATCTACTGAGGAATGGTTTTATCGCAAAGGCATCAGATAAAATTAAAAGATTTATTTCTTAATATTAATCTTCTTATGAAAGCTTTTAAAAGTTTGTTTAATAATTATATCTGTTAGTCAAGATAGTTAACTCTATTTTGCTCAATGGGTGTATGTTTTAATGTTCGTTGGGATGCAAAAGTCGTAGGTACATTAGGATTTCCTACAAAATCCGCGAAAATTTATCAGCCGTGAACAATGTTGATTCCTCAATATCGCTTAAAAGAGAGCTTGTCTTTCAGATACTTCCATACACATTATATTTTCGATACAAATGAAAGAAGTAATTATATCCTTTCGAAAGGCTTGTTGATTAATGTTAACCTTTCCTTTCAGCTAATTGTATGCTATATAAACTCTTGAATTCCTCTTCAAAGGGGGAAATGCTGGAATATGAAAATGAACACGACAAAAATTAATTGTTTTCGCAAAATATCACACTGTAATGGAAAATTTGCGTCTACAAATTAGTAAAAAGGGGATATATTGGAAGCGATAAGGCAAGGAATCCTTGGAATGAATTATGATCAATGTGTAAGATAAAGAGGTAGGTCGGTTATTGTGAATACACAATCAACCAATATTATGCAATCAGACAAGTTAATCACTTATTTTTTGTGTAACCAGACACTTTAATCTTTTATATGACTTCATTATGTTTGCAGCTACTTTTCTTCCTTAAGATAAAGATATATGGTTGTGTTATGACATCAAGGCCTCTTTGACAGAATCTGTGTTTTTTTTCTTCAGAAAGTTTTAATTTAAGGGACTTTGTATGAAAGCATTAACGAAAGCCTAGTTTTCTTTAATTCAAACAGTATTTCATTTTTCACTTATATTAGAATGCTACACATTACCGGTAAGCTGGGTGTCATTTATGAAAATTTGTAAGCGGCATTTAAGGTCTATAAGCAGAGGGGTCTCTTTCAGGCAAGCCATTTCCTGCGATACGGAGCCTCAAATATTACTGTTTCCTCCAAAAGACCAGTCACTAATAGCATTCGAACCCGCGACACAAAGTTCAACTCTCTACTCGATCTGCAGCTCAGGACAAAGGCTCTAACCACTTTAATAAACCACACTAACAAACCACTGTACCACACGAGCGACACGTTATATTCGTGACAGAGATACAAATTCGTGGATCTCAAACTTTACTCAGCATAAGCCTTAATCAATAAAGTTCATTGGGGATTGCAGAAGTAAAAGTTTTACAGAATTTATTTTTAAGATTATCGATTTACTTTTTTTAAATAATATGAAAGTCAAAGTTAGAGGATTTTTTTTTTTTTTTTTTTTTTTTTGCAAAAACAGCTGCCAAAATTTTTTATAAAAACACGTATGTAATTTTTTTCCATAGCTTCTTGAATACATACCATGAAATTTTGCAGTAAATTGAAATTAATTCACTTGAGCTGTTTACTAAAATCAACAAATAAAGAGTGCACTCTTTGTTTTGAAACATGGAAACTAATACCGTATAAGTGGAAATTTCAGCGAGACGCAAATTTAGCGATTTGTCCTGAAAAACTGATAATTTATTTTTAGCGAGATGTTATTTAAGCGATTTTAAAATGCACGTTAAAGAAATTATAACAAATAAAATGCAATTAATTTTTAGCGATATTCAATTTTAGCGATCTCGGCACCCGCGCTAATAATGCCAAAATTAATAATCGCTAAAACTTCTACTTATACGGTAGTTTCAAAAACAAAACACTGTATTTGCACTGCTCTGTATTTGTGTTCCATTTCATGGACTTCTGAGTGTGATTAGTGTTCATTATCTCTACATTGCATGCAAGATATCGGCACGCTTTTATATAAATTGGGCATTTCGAATTCGCCAGTAAGATATTCGTGTGACAAGGGATTTATGATCTCTTGGGATATGTGAATACAAGAACAGGGTTATATGTGTTGCAGCAACACCAATGGTTTAATTGTGAGAAAACGAAGAGAAGACGTATGGAAAGAAAATCCTTTAGAATACATGACATGAGCTTAAGACATTTATTTTCGACGTAAGAACAAAAAAATTGGCAAAAGATTTAGTCATATCTATTTTAAGGAAGAGAAGATATATCTTAAAAATCTGCTTCACGTTCATACAAAAATGATATCACGACCTGCTGCATGTCGTTGGTGCAGCCTATGCGCAGCACGATAGTACTCAATTGACCCATCATTTTATTGTATGTTGAGCCGACACGTGTCAAGATTCGCTGCGATATGCATTTCTTCTTTATTTTTGCACTGATATGATATAGACTTTCATGAAACTAGGAAATAAAGATCGTATTTTCATTTTTTTTTTTTGTGAGGAAAAAAAATCGTTAAATATTAAGTTCACCTATTTTCAATTAACACCCCTAGCTGTTCTGTAGCAAAATGTCAAGACGGAAAGAGGAGTCGAGTCACATTTCAACATTTTCAGCAGGAGGTTACATTGCACAATACTTTGCGCATCATAGTAAAATGAGGCGTATTTAATCCTTTAAAGCTACTATTTTCAAATAAATTATGAATTTTAACAAAATTTAGAAATCACAGGTTAACCAATCTAATTAGAATGTTATTTAAATGTTTCTTAAACGATTTTTAAAACAATTTTTTCAACCGAAAGGTGCGTCTCCATTTAAGTGAAAATTCACGAGAAGGACGTTAGGCAACATACAATCAACAAATAAGCCAATCAACCGATAGGCAGATTGATGTCGTAATAGAGTGTTTGTGACGTTATGATAAACTGACAATTTTTTTAAGAGGGGGTCATAAAAATATTTTTAAAGAAAAAAAAAGCATAAAATATAAACTCTTGAAATTTAAAAAATACAAATATTGAGAATCCCATAATTATTCTAGAATTTTTTTACAAATCCTTTATTTCTGTCATTTTTTGTAGGATTCGTTAATTTTTACATTTTGAGATGCGTCCTTTGGAAACCAGATGCTAGAATTTTGATATCGTCGCAAGCCACGGGTTTTGTGTCCATTATATTCTCACAAACATTTGTTGGAAAAGAATGGGCGTTTGTGGGAAAAGAATGGACACAAAACCCGTGGCTTGCGACAATGGAATTTTGTGTTTCTTACACATAATGTACTATTTAGCATTGTTCATTAAATATTTTAATTTGAGCAAGAAGTTATATTATGGTAGTATTTATGTAATTTACTATGAATTGCAAAAAATTGGCACTTTCTCATACAATCCTATGGTAAATGTACCCATATTGAGACATTCGCTAAATACCTATACCAAGACAGCAGATTTTCCCGAAACCTGGCGTATACATTGAAGTCACTGAAAGATAGATATGGTATTAACGTAAAGAGTTTCTCTGCTGAAGTTTTCGGAAAATTAAACCTAATTCGGCTACTTTTGATAATTTAACACTTTTTTATTATAATGATAATATCGTCTTTTATATCGATCAATGTTAAAGTTTAATATCAATCGATATTTTCATACAAATATTTTTTTTTTTATGTTTTATCTGTACAAAAAAAGACCGATCTCAAAATGCTTATAAAATTCATGTCATTCAAACATTTTAATTTTTTTGACTCTTGTCTTTTTATGTTTTAAGAAAACCTTCAATTTTCTTGAAGTAATCCAAGTTATCAAAATGAAAAATATTAATGAACACTCAATGTTCCCATTTCAATAACAACATTTTTCATAGGAATTTTTTCTTCAGATTAAAGTTTCAGATAGAAATCTTTCATTCATCTAGCTCTTCTATATCTTCTCTCTTTCAGCATTTAAGTTTACAAAAAACCTATAAATATGTTAGAATAAAATCAATCACCGATTTTTCAAGTACATTAAGGAGATAGATAAAATGCTAATCGGATTCAGATATACTTTATACCTCGTTGACCCAGATTTTTGTACATTTCATGGTGTGCCATCCAAGATAATGCTATTTTATTTTAGAAACGCAATTACTGTTCTTATTTTATCTAATAGTATGTTTCATAAGACACAGTTTAATTTAATAAGTTTTTGAATAAAAATTCTAACGGAATGTTTGATATTGCTTCATATTTTTACCAGATGAAACTATCTGTTAATATATTTTTTAATGCTTTTAGATTTAGCTTGAATTTAAAATTTCTATGAATCATTTCAGTAGAAAACAATGCCTTTAGATTTAGCTTGAATTTAAATTTCTAAGAATCATTTCAGTAGCTATTTGCTATAACATTTGGGACCTTTATAAACCGCGAAGCGGTTTATAAAAAAGCTTGAGGTTATATGATGCTTTTTTATTTTTTTCAATGATATAAAATTTATTTTTTTCCTTCGGAATAATAATATATTAAACATATAATATGTCATTAGTTTGAATGCTAATGCAAGATAAAAATTACAAAATCTCTCTCTCTCTCTTTTCTCTCTCGTGTTTGCATATCAACTTACTTTTGGTGGAGAGTCCGTTACTTCTATTCTTTAAAAAGGACTAACACAAGTCATTTAAGTCTCCATTTCATAATCATATTCAGTTCCAAACTCAGCATGTTATAGAGTGAATAAGATATTCATTTTCTGACGATTACATGCCTGGATAATTATATGAACTAACATCTTCATCAGAGTAGATATGCTTACTGGAAGACACTCGTTTAAAGACCAGTCAGAACGAAATGCAATGTGCTTGATATATGGCTGATATCACATAAAAAATGACAAATATTTGTAAGATACGTGCAGGATTGAAGGAAAAGTAAAATCATCTTCTGTATTTCAACCAAAATCTGTTAGCATTTTAAATTAATAACATTTTAGAGATATTTCATCCCCTTTTTAATCTCGATTGTCAAACATAAGTTGTGCAACATATGGGTTAAAAGGTAAACAACGCCAATAAATATTTCTTTGAGCTAAACAAGAAGAAGTTATCTATCTATTTGTTTAGATAGGCTTTGATGAAGAATTGACAACAATTCATCACCTCTTTCAACATGGATGTTATCATGTGGTAAATTTCGAATTTGCAAGGGATAGATAAACGTAAATGTCTTTACATGCAAAAAAATTATTTTATTCACAAGTTATCTTTATTATTTAAATTGAAAAATGACAAACAGTGTCCCAATTATCTTTATAAATGATCAGATAAATTTTACGACCAAAAATATTTTAAAGGGGGAAATAAAGATTACATGATTTAATTCATTTCAAAATGCTTTTATATTCCTAGATACAGAATTTATTCAAAGATTTCTATATGAGAAGAAGGAAACAATTGCAGTGTTTTTAAACTAAAAAATCATATAATTATATCGACGACGTTTTATCAAATAATGACGCATATTTAAGCGCAGTCTAAAAAATATGCGCAATTAATATCTTTGTGAACTTTTGTAAGGACATAGCATTGTCTCTCACGTCTCTTAATTATTTGGACGATACATGTAAGTACCAAAGTCGTCAGGGGAATGCTCACTCCTCAATGGCACCTTATCCTACCTCCGATGATTTGGAGGTCCGTGTTTGCTCTGCTCCTATTTTGTATTGTTTTATGGACTTTTGATCCTAAATGCTGTTCGGTATTTCCATGTGTTTCATTCATACCAATTATTGAGTATTTGTTGGCTAAAATTTTAAAACTTTATATTTGTCTACCTGACCGATATATGCAGGCGGTTGTGATAGACAGGAGAAGGAGAGGCATACTCCATCCCAGGCACCTGATCCCTTACGTTGAATTTTTGGGGTTCGTGCTTTATATTTCTTGTTCACAGATTTGCATCGTTTGTGTTTTTAATACCGATTTTTATCTGTAAGACCCCTAACTAATAAATGTATTGAATAGGGGGGAACTGATTTTAAGTTATGAAAAGTTTGAGTAATACAATAAAAGAAAATTTTTTTTACCATTAATTTTTTTTTTTAATTGTATAAATCAAACATTGTACAGATAAAATGCATTACATTACTGAAGCAATTTGTTCTGTAATGATCCTAATCGGAATCAAAGGTGCAAGACTCGAAGACAAGTACTTTTTTCAAGAATATTTTATATAAGTGAACTGCTACTTGGACAAAAACGCTGGTTTAGAATATCACGCCTAAAATGTACTCCTCCACCGAAGGTGTCGTTATTAAAAGTGAAAAATTGGTAGATCAAAGCGATGACAAAATCAAAGAAAATCGCGGAACAAGCTTTATTCTTGGTTTGTCTCTGTTGGTCTACCATAAGATGTATATACATCATACAATTGAATTGACTTTTAATTGCATGATATCATCTGAACACATTTTCGTAGGTGGCAATAGACACAGGAGCACTTAGTTCATATGATGTGCCAGAAGTGTCTTCATAAATACCTTACAATACCTTTTTACATTATTTAATATGATAAAGGAACACTTGAAAAGGATGAAAATATGATAATTGTTCAGGAAATTACCGGATGCATGAAATGCACGTTTTACAACCCTGAAATCTTTATTTTAGTTATTTACGCACATGTATTTACACACCATTGTCAGGACATAGCAGATGGGAGGGGTTTGCACTCTTTTTTCAGTTACTTTTATACCTAGGGGCTATAGAATAAAGAAAAAGTTACTGGTTCAATTAATTTGAATTGTAAAACACAATTCTATATGTATTGATTTTCATTTTGATTTTTTTTGGTCATATTTGTATTTTTGACAATATTCAACCTATATTTTTAAAATATTAATATCTTTGAATTTAATTTTGGTATTATTATTTTCAAATATTTGTTTTTTATTTATTTATTTGCGATCAATATTCTTCATCTTAACCTATTCCATTCATTTCATAATTGTGCAAACACATCACAGGATGTTTGCTGTATCTTAGCTGTAACTTGTGATATAATAAACGTAAGAGGTTAACAGTGTTTCATTATCATGATGTATTATCGAAATATACACTTAGTTTGGACAGCTTTATTTTCTGGAATCATAACAATCCAAACATTACAGAATGAAGATGTAAATCTTTTCTCCCAAATTACTGGAATGCTGTAATAATAGTATATTTCTTATCTGATTTGTTGCGTAATATCACTTTTTCATCATTACAAAAACTAGATATTGATTACGGTTTCAAATTACAACCATTGCACTCGGATATAGTAAGTAGTTTCCGTTTTCCAGACAAATATACAAGCAATTCGTCACTTTTAACCTTCAGAAAAACTCTTTTAAAATGGAGTAATTGATACCAATTGATATTAAACACACCCACACATGGCTGGTAGCTCAATAGGCTAGAATTTTAAAACAGTTCTTTTGTTTAGTATCACAGTCGACGATTCTTTGTTATGCAATCATCTAAGTGTGCTTTTTATTGAATGAAAAGAACCAGTAAATGGTTAACTAACAATAAAACTTTACCATGAACGTGGTGACCCTAACAATTATTTCTTCATCTTAAATTCAACATTTCAAAAATTTTATACAAGAGGTCCATACAATGATATTGTCAGAAATTACAAACTATCTTAAATCAAATGTTTACTGACGTTTTTCGTACAAATATTTAGCTTATATTTTAACATTTAAGTTTACAAATTCACATTTAAGTATCATCCATTTGTCTGATAATATGTCAATTGTTATATGTCAATTAGTTCAAGGCTTGTGTGACCAGTCGATGGGGATGTTGACTCCTCCATAGCACTTAATCCCGTCTCTGAAGTTTGCTTGCTCGCTCTGCTCCCAATTTTGTTTCCTTTCAATAGACTTTGAGAGCTTGATAATTATTCGTTACATGTAACTTCAACAACTTTTATTCGACATTATCCAATCGTAACATTGTACAAGATAAGACCTTTATTCTTCGACACGTTTCCAAAAATAATACAAAGCCGCTATCAATCTTCACAATCTCTGATCATTTTTTTTAAAATTGCATGGCCTTGAATCAGACGTAATGTAGATTTCCTGGATTTATTATAATAAGATGACAAGAAGCCAACACTATCAACATTAAATCACTTTTAATTCAGAGAGAAAACTCACTTATCTGTCAAACTAAAGGCAGACATCCGTCTGACAAACCGCGACTACTGCAGAGTATAAAGTAATTATTAAATCAAGTCTCTCTGTCACATTTTGATTCAGCAAGATTATTAAACATTTTACATGTGCTCTGTCCAATATTATGTCACCTGACACCAATAACTCTACATTGCTGCAAGAACACGTCAGAGTTATTGGATCAAGAAGACACTAAGCATTAATCGTTTCCGTTCGGAAGGAGGACTTTTGATTCGTGCAAAAAGATGCAATAAATAGTCAAAGGATAATGTGATCTCGTATAAGATACTATTGACATCAATCTCTTTGAAAATAAAATAAAGGGTACGGTCTTAACCTCGTATATATTGATTAATTTCTTCGAACCGGAAATGTACTCACGCGGAAGGGAAAGCCAAAATGCAATGAAAAGTTGGCTGACAAAACAGAAGTATTTATTGCATACATAGAATTTTTTTTCGCAGCATCTCTTTCACATCAAAGAAGCTCGAATTACCAAAAACATGGAACATGCGGTGATAATGACTAATAATCAAATTAATGTGTTTAGATTCAAAGGTCAGGAATTTTTTCTGCAATCAGATTTCAACTTTATTTCATGAGCCTATTCATACAAACAGTTTTGTAAGATCTGAACCTCTGAATCTCCTTGATCTAGACTTATACATTGGCAATTAAATTAACTATCTTTGACTCAGACCCCCTCTCCTCAAGGCGAATTTCATTTGAAATCTTCAGAAATATATAATATATGAATAGAGAAGTCCTTGCACTCAAATATTCCTTTTTATATATGCACATATGTTCTTTATAATTATGAAGCACACAACTTTTTTTACAGTTCAGGCAACATATCTTATCACAAGAAATACTGGAAATAGACAAGCGTATTACTTGTTAAATAAGTGTTTCATATGTATTTATTCATTTTATTAATTATTCATAAGATGGAGAGTTTCTTTTCTTGTCGTCTTCAATACCCCGTGTCCATTGACAATTTTTCGACCGTCATTTCTTTGAAACTAGACTTTCAAATCATCTTTTTCTACTGCCTTCGAAAAAATTTGGAGAAAACCTTACCGAACAGGACTTTCTGTTTGTTTAAAAAATATTAAAGAATTACAAATGCGTTCATAATTGTCCCTTTCCTTTGATACGACGTGCTGTTAAAGAAAAAAGATGTTGGAACAGTATTAACATTCTAGCCAATAGTCAAATTCCTCAATTGGTATTCCAACCTATACTCATAGTTTCCTTTCTAAGGAAGAAATTCTTCAAAATCATATAACAGTTTTGAATATTTTTAAGATCCCAAAGAACCAAAATGAATCTGAACTTCCATATCTATTCTGGATTCCAAAACTCCATAAAAATCCTTACAAACAAAGATTCATAGCGGGTTCCAGTATATGTTCAACCAAGCATCTTTCTTTACTCCTCAGTAAGATATTAACAGTAGTGAAGGAGAAACTTCAAGAGTACCGTGCAACAATTCAAGAAGTGGTGTGAATCAGATGTGGATACTCAAAAATTCCAAAGAACTTTTGGACAATTTGAAATCACAAGATTTTACCAAAATTAGCAGCTGAAAAACTTACAACTTTTCAACTTTATACAAAACCATTCCCCACGATAAATTAAAGTCCAGACTTTTTTTTATCATTGACGGCTGCTTTTTCAATAAAAAAAAAAAGAACTCGTAAATTTACTTGCCTTGTCAATGGTCATTTGCAAAATTATAAATAAACATTCTGATTGTACACACAAGCACTCTGAAGTGTATATGAAAAAATATGCTTGAGTTTCTGATTGACGATATCTACACGTGTATGTGGTTTTTGGAGACCAGGTCTTCAAACAATCTATTTGTTCCATGGGAACCAATTGCATCCTGTTATAGACGGACCTGTTTTTTTGTATTAATATGAAGCAGAATTTGTCCAAAATCTTATATGCGTGAAAAGAAGAAAACGCTTGTTGTTGCCTTCATCTCGACATTTAGATATTTCGACGACGTATTGTCGATTAACAATAGTCATTTCCATTCTTATGTCGATACGATATATCCTGGTGAGCATGAGATAAAAGATACCAAAAAGTCTGACACACCTGTTTCCTATTTGGATATTTTACTTGAAAAAGACATTAATGTTAATCTAATATCCAAGCTCAATGAAAAACGTAATGACTTTAACTTTTCAATCGTCAACTTCCCTTAAAAATTACTTATGAAGCTATATATACCTTCATCACCTGCATACGGAGTTTATATATCTCAGCTGATTCGATAAGCAAGAGCATGCTCTAATTATGAACAATTTCTAAAACGAGGTAATTATTGTCAAACAAGTTGATGAAACAAGAATTTCAGCGGTCTCGTGTAAAGTCATCATTTCGTAAGTTCTATAGTCGATACAATGATCTTTTAAGCAAATACAATTTATCATTGAGCCGTATACCGACTGACGTTTTTCATACTTATAGTTATTCCATCATTTATACTCTGAATGGACGACATATTTTCTCGTTAATTCACGATCAAGACAATGAGCACACAGCGGATGTGACCGGTCGGAAGGGGGTGCTCACCCCTCCATGGCAAATGATCCCAACTCTGATTTTTTGGAGGTCCGTGTTTGCTCTGCTCCTATTTTGTATTGTTTTGTGGACTTTTGATCTTGAATACTGTTCGTTATCTCTACATGTTTCATTCCAATTCGCAATGATAGAAAATGTCCTTAAAACTGGACTTCAGATGATACTTCATATTTATTTTAATTCCTTTAATAATAATTTTCAGTGAATAAAGTAAGTGTCATAATTTCATTCACCTTTTCAGCAATATTTCATTTCTAACAGTTTCATTATTAACATTTTTTAGGAAACATTTCCGTAAAAATTGATATCAATTACTATATACCCCTTTAGTCAAGCTTATTGATATCAATTACTATATACCTCTATAGTTAAGATTTTTTATGACACATTCTTATAAAGTCTCAGATCATTTTTCTAGATTCACTTTACTTATCCATCCCTTTTTAGTTTGTGATAATTTGACTCTTTCACCAGTCATCAGCCAGCATTAACAATGAACGTATTTTGTCATGCTTTCTCACAGCGCATTACGTTAATTGGCATCATACTGCTATATTATAGTGAGGACGTTCTCCCGGGGGGAAAAGAGCTTTAAAAGCACGAAATCCTGCAAAATCCCGTTAATACAAACAATCAACTGGAATATCCCATTTCAGAAAAAAAAATCATGTACAATGATGCCATATCCCAGGGTGGTACTTAACTTCATGTACTTTCTGGTTTTCTTTTGCAATTGTTATTAACAACAATAATAATCTATAAAAATATTATACCTTATAGGAGAGTTACTATAGGGAAAGTATCTTTTGTAACATATATTTTTATTAATATTGAAAGAAATTCGCTCTTTTTATGTACATGTTCTTCAATTTAAAGTAAAAATAAATTCAGCAAAGATTTGATAAGTAAACCTAAGTGATATCAGAAATCCTACATTGATTTTGATTCCCGGCATGTGTGGAATCTGTAAAAAGGTGAAAGGTTAGAATGGCTCCAAGAAAAAACTGGGAAACAGACAAAAACGTGTAAAGGGGTCATGATATCCTATCAGAAATTTCAAGACTTGAGGTTTTTTGCCCGAGGAAGCACGACCCTGTACACGCGATAAGAAATTCTAAATACTGTATTTTTGTGTTTCCAGGGGTATAATATATCATATAAAATAAAAGAAATTTAAATTATATTCTAGGACATATGAATATGAATACTTTTCATGGAATTATGCGCTATGAAAACGCTTCTTTCACAAAAAGGACTAATGCAGGATTAAGAAATCGATGAATGAATTAAGATAAATGCATTCAGATATGGGGATATATTTCCTAGTTACTGTCGAGTCGGCAACATAAACTTTTAATTTATTAAGATTACTGTTATCTTTGCAAAAAGATTAAAAGTTCTGAAATAATACACAAAAACGCGTTTGGGGGTGTTTCATTGTGAATATGAAAAAAGGGGAAAATGCTCGTTCAAGCAGAAAAAGCAAACGTTAAAACTTAAAATTATATAGGATACCGTAAACGATAAATTAATATACTGAGATGTCCTTATTGAATGCTCTGACTATTTCAGTGAATTACCTAAACGCAGATTATACCTTTATTGAACGTGCTCTTTTGAGATGGAAATGTCTGGCAGAAGATGTTACTAAAGATATTATTTACTTTGTTTGACATTGAACGAGCCTGGTTATAATTCTAAAGTTTGATCTTAGGTCCAATTTTTTAAACAGATTTATTCGAATGCCTGCATTCAGGAAATCAATACGAAATAAACAAAGGCCATCTTTAAAATAATGTTTGATTGCCCTCTCCCAACTCGGGGTAAAATCACTGGGTCGGTAGCTAAGCGGAATATCTCTTTTCTAGACAATTTCAACCTATTTGGTGACAAGACAAGAGGAATAAAAAGAAAAAATATCGTGTCAAGGAATGTTAAAAAAATGTTAATCGAGCCAGTTTTAGTCAATAGGAAAGGAAAGAGCAACCAAACATTTTTTTCATAAATTCTTACTTTTTTATTAAAACAAAATCCATAAATAAACCAATGTTCTTCCAAATAAGTTTATGTTACATGGCCATCATTTATCCTTCGTAAATTTAATGGTCATTATAATGAACTTTAGAGTGTGTTTTGACTGCAATATTTCAAAGCAAATATTAGGTCCCTGTATATACTAATGTGACAACGAACTACTTTGCTTCTCGGATTTATACAGAACTCACGGAGGGTGATCAGCCACCAGCGTGCACTTACACGTTCTACGCACAACTAGTGTTTTCACTGGTCCAAGTTTTTGCCCGGTTCTTGATTGTTCGCAGGATAAAACAAGATTTATCACCGTTTTCTGCACCCTATTCGGTAGAAAATTAAATTCATTCCTTTGATTTTCTGTTTAATTCTTCGAGTCTGGGGAGAATTGTACAGAAAGCAAAAATAATAACAGTATTTATTTCAGTCATTGAAATCTGTACTCTCTTAATATCTGCCTCGTCTTATGCATATTATATCTCAGTCACATCTAACGGGTTTCACGTTTGAGCCAAACACAACTGAACTCAACAGACCCAAGACGAAAGTGCAAATCTCATACATGTTCTAATCACATTGAGGAATATGCTAGCGTTCATTTCCATGAGAAACTCTAGCGAAAGAAGGAAACGTGTATAAACTTATATCATAGATAACATTTTTTTTCCTGCAAGCTAATTTTATCAGGAACGGAAAATAAATCATTAAAAAAAAATTGCACTCTTGTGATGCAGATATTTTCAGTTACCTTTTTGTACGGTTTAATATTAAGTTACATTGAACACTGAAAAACATGTTGATAATATGTTGATAATTTACCAAAAAGTGCTTATTACATTGATTTCCATGCTCTCTTTATAGATTTGTACGTATTTTTGTAGATTTTTTTAGGTCGATATATTAAATACTTACAATGCATTCTGAATTTTAAATGCCAAATAAAATCTGGAACTGAGTATTCTCTTTTTTTCCTAAGAAATGTCATACAAATTTTTTAGTTCTCTCACTTCTAATCACGAAAGACATTCAAGAAATCCCTCCCAGATATTATTAAATAATTGAATGGACTTGATGAATTGAAATCAATGGATCTGCAAAACAATATTGAAGGAGGCGACATTGCACAAATGTTCGTTATATCTTAAAATGGATCTCAGCTATTAAGAATTATACTGTATGTTAAGTATACATAGGAGCTGCACACTGGATGCCTTGTTATTGTGGGAAAAAATGTCAAAATTAAGCCTTTAATTGGAATATTAGTCTGTTTCAAAGTTTCATCCTGAATAACAATGAATAAATAAAAACGGTTGCTTACAATAATGCATGGCTGTTCATAGGTACATTAAAAAGAAAGCGTAAATACTTTTTAAAAAGGCCAATTTAGGCCTACATATTATGAAAATAACAAACAGTAGTCAAGATCACAAGTCCAATGAAACAATGCAAATTAGGCTGTCTAAAATTAAAACTATGTTTAACGTCACCCGTGCGCGTAGGTTTATGAGAAATTCGTCTTTGAAAAAAACAAACAATTCGGAATTCCGTATGTCCGTTCCGGTTTGGTTCTACAATTAGCGATATTATTAACAGAAAATGTGCTTTGATAGTCGCAGTAAAGGCAGTTGGTGTCTTATTATAGAAAACTAGTGAATTAAAGAGCTTGGGACCATAAATGTAAGTAAAATATAGATGATTTTATGATTGAAGTGAATGACAAAGTCTAGTTTGTTGATTTTTTGTCAGTATTCGAATCACATGTACAGACCGACAGACTCTCAGTTCGTGATTATTGGCTGAACTTTTCATTGTATTTTGGAGACAATCGAAAAACTTTCTTACTGAGTGGAAAGTGTGTCAAAAACCAATATTTATATACAGTGAAAAGCATCATTTAAATCTTATTTAGTTTATTTAATATTAAAAAAAAAATTCTGTAAAAATCGAAAGGAACAGTAATGAGTAAGATAATTGATTTCTTCATAATTCATGTACCAGTACAAATAGCTACAATTTTTGGAAAAGATAATACTTGTCTTAACCATTTGAGCAGGGAGAAGCTTATAGGGCCTTTCAAATGAAGGAGAGTAAGGAAAGTGGTTTGGGTATTCCAAGAAGTGAAAATCCTGTCTTTTGTGTGGAATTCAAGGTACTTAAGATAACCTAACAGCTATGGCCAAAATATTAGTATTTACACTTTCAAAACTAAATGCTAGTAGATCTAGTACTATGAGAAAAAATACAACATAATTCAATTTCAGGATATTTCAACATAAGAATGTTTTAAATTTTGTCATCAATAATTTTAATTGTAGATATTGATCAATTATTCCCACAAGAAGAAGCAGATGCCTACAGGGTACCATGGACGTGTGGCAATATAAATCCAAAGGACAACTGAGGCCTAGTTAAAAGCCTCTTTCCTGCACATTCAGTCTTAGACTACATTTTCGCTAACAATAGGACTCAAACTGATTTACATACTAAGGAAAAACTCTGCTAGGAAAATTAATCTTAGGTGCCATATTAATTAAATGCTCATATTGCTTAATTGTAATGTTTTTAATGTACTGAATAGGTTAATTTGAATAAATTCACAATTGTTTGAAAATTTTGTTTGTTTATTTTTTTCCTCCCTCCCTCGTAGGTTTTGAACTTTAGATGTGACGTTAAACGTAGAATTAACTTTAAACAGCCTTACGAGCAGGGCAAACACGGTCCTCTAAAAACATCGGAGATTGGATCACCTGCCATGGAGGAGTGAGCATCCTTTGATCGACCATCACACCGCCGTGTGCTCCTTGTCATCATCGGACAGAACGGGCAGAATTCCTAGATAACTCAGTGTGAAAATAATGGTGTAACAATTTGTGTCGAGAACGTCAGTCAACGATAGATTTATTTACTGATGAAGTCATTGTATCAACAAGGGAATTAGTGAAATGTTTACTTCCTCTATTTGTCAATGACTTGTCTCGTTAAGAAATTGATCATACGTAGAGCATGCTTCTTTTGTTGAATCAACTGGGAAGCATCAACTCTATTTGTAGATGATGATGGTAAATTGTTAAAGAAATAAAATGTTGATTATCTAAATACTACAAAATTACATAAAGTAATTTCTCTGGGTTTTTTTTAAACGTGAAAGGGAATCATTTCCAATACATTACTGATATTTTAATTTACTGAAAAAAAAATCTCGATATTTAAAGCCGATCAAATCTAGTAAAATATGAATTTCATTTAAACAGCATTCACTCACTCGCAGTAGTTGTTGTAATCTTTTTAAAAACTAGTATTCATCTGTCTTGGCAAATTTATGTTATTTTTAACATAACTCAGTCAAGCCCATTGCTTTTGTGTTTCACAAACATTTTTTTCATTTTTAAGGACACATGTAGGTACAGAAAAATATTAAGAAAGAAAAATCAATTTACCCATCACTGAAAGAGTAAGTAAATGAATCTATGTATAATTTATTTCTGCACGGGACTAAATCTCTCAATCTCTCTCTTTCTCTCTCATCCGCATTAAAGTTTCCGAATTCACTCTTCGGATGTTAACATTTTTATGGGGGAAAAGCGCCATCTTTTTTATACGAGATAAATGAAGACGACAGTCTGGGGCGATAACCCTAGAGCATCCTGTCTGGAAACTTCCAGAATGATATGATTGACACCGAGTGAATTATATATCGTATATCTGTGATGATAACATGGATATTTATACGAGACTATACAATCTTCACCACAGAGCCTGCAAGGAGAGACTTGTTTACAGATGAGGTAGCTCGAATGATGTTTATAAGAGATCGATGACATAATGACAAAAAAAAACCAAAATATTTTCAGATAACGTGCTGGATAGACCTTCATGATAACACTCCTTGGGATTTTCACCATGAACTGTAAACAGTTTGCGAAAACAAAATAAAAATATAATTATTTTACTTCTTGTAGAACTCTTCAGTAAAAGAAAACAGAAAATGTCAACACAGACATTTTTCCACAAAGTAACAAAGGAAAGTAGTAGTTCGTATTTATCAGTGTGGATAAGAAAAAGCTTCCATCAAGATCTGTTGAATTTTGATAGACAATCATGACACATATATGTACAGCAAAAACCTAAGAAAGTGAGTCGAATCGCAGCAGTTCACTATCCACATTCATTACAAAAGTCTATAAAATTTATGATCTTTGCTCTTTCGTTGTGTAAGAATAAACAGCTGATACGGGGAATTTACCATTTTTGTTGAAGAAAATTAAAACTTTTAAAGATATTATTGAGACTAATGTATGTGTGATTTCATATCATAATTCATTCGACAAAAAATCGGTTATCAATCCGTATCAGTTACCCTCCTTCGCAATTTGTTTTTCCCAAAGTACATGTAATTATGAAGCGTTACAACGAGCAAGGTATTTAAAACGGTCAAATCCGAGATCTTGATAAGATATTTTTTTTAATTATATATCAGATACAACATTTTCAGATATCTTTATGTACTGTAAAAGTGGAATCAGAATGATTCATCGAAAAACATAAGTTAAAAACACTTATTTTAAGAACCTAAAGGCAGGGAATCATATCCCAACTATTAACCCTGAAATGTTTTTTTTTCTGCATTTAGACAGATTGGACATGATAATACCCCCAATCACCCCCACACACCTCTCACCCCTCCCTGAAAAATTTCTTGATCTGCCCGTGATGTTTAATAGGAAAAAAAATTTGCACTGACCGCTACTTTGAAAATAATGCCTACAATGCAACCTTTGACTTTAAGTATGTATCTCTCTCTCAGGTGTTATGCCTCTCTCTCTCTCTGATTGATCCATCTATTTCTATGCATATGGTTAAGAACTAGGATTCAAAAACAAAGTCCAATATCGAAAATGGTTTAGAAAAAATATTGACGCTGTCCCAAAAGGTTTTTATCAATGTTTTCTCACAAGTGGTTCTTGACAATTACAATTCATATCTTTATCTAAAATGCTATTTTAGGAGACAAATTACATTAAGATTCCTTTTATGTCAGCAACTATCCATATTTTAACTGATAATTGATTTGAAAGTGGATTGCAATATATTGATTAATTATATCTTGCCTATAAAAAAAAATGATAATGCATTATTATGTAATAAATTTGACAATTAATGTTTGATATTCCTTCACTATATATGACAAGACGGTATCTGATTTTATGGTTCCAATCTTATTATTATATCGAAGATTGACGATTCGAGCCGAAAATAGAATCCAGATAAATTATGACACCATTGACCACTCATCGGAATTCGGGTCTATCTTTTGAATGGAGTTTTATTATGGAAGAAGTGTGAGTTTGTTGGCTCGGTCGATTACGCACCCCAAAAATAAAAATGTCATTTGTGATTTGTTTTTTTTTTCATTACAAAAATCTTCAGTGAAAATTTACTGCAATATTGACTTAAATTTCTTCGAAGACTTTATTTGAAAAAAGTTATTCCAAAGACATGAACACTTCTCTTATCCCCTCTCTCTCATTACAATGGAACAGAACTCCATACACCTGCACTTAATATTTTACCAGAAATCAAATAATGAACATCAGTTAAAATGTGGTACGCAATTGTTATACATAATTCAATATTTCCTAATGGTAATTCTTTCTAGAAGTAAAAAACAATTTTCGAAGATCTTTTAAAATGAATATCCAACATCTTTTGGTCACCTTGATTCCCTTTTCTTTTAAAATCTTTTCAATTTGTGTAAAAACAAACTTTATTGATGATAAATATATCTGACGTTTTACATGAAAGTGTAAAACAAGTGTAAAACATTTTAATAATTTTTTTTCCCTTAAAATACCTTTATTAACATCATTAAAAAAGAAAAAAGAGGAGATTTAAGGGAAGGGTTTTTTTTGGACTTCTTATGCCCCCTCTTTGTAAAAATGTCCTCTTCCGCTCCTTTCACAGTAAAAGATTTTTTTAAGAATGTTAAAAAAAAACCTTGGTCAGTGGAAATCTGGGGTTAGGCTTTAATCTTTATCAAATTGAAAGAAAAAGAAAGAAAGACAAGCAAAATTTAAAAAAAAATCACAAAAGACGCAGAGTGTAACTCACTTCGCGCTGCAAGATACATCGAATATAAATCTTTATATCTCAGCAATATATGCGAGAATTCTGACCGGAACTTGATTCCAATCCGACTTCAAAGAACTGCTTGAGGTTCAAATAACAGTTTGGTAGCTACTTATATTATCTGAAAAAATTAATTATGTGAGAAACTTTTCAAGAATTTAAATTATAAAAGTAATACTTACGACAATACTCGTGGTTGCCCAGGTAGAGGTATTTCTGTCCAAAATTTTGTATGTTGCCATTGTTAATAACTAAAAAAATCCGTATTTCTTCAAATCAAAATATTTCTTTTCTAGATTTTAACAAAAGTTCTTTCTTCTCTTCCAAACTTCTACATAACGTTGTCTGCACTCAAATGTTCAAGTTTCCTTTAAAATTTGACTGCATACACAAGAAATAATCTTTTATTCATATCATATCAAAATATTGACTGAAATATTGATGGTAGCACCAAAGCATTAATTTGAATGTTTCTGCGTGGAAAAAAAAGTTATTCTTTTTCGGAGGTCACGTGGCACTATCGGGTGATTTAATTGGCTGAGCCACTAAATGGACGTATCTGCTACACGTTCGGTATCCAGGAAGGTTTATTAAATGAAGAGCCTGCAAGCATTAATAGATAATTGAGACTCTGTTCATCCGCTGAGTGGCTACCTCGTGTTGGATGAATGGTTTCGATCAATAAAGGTGTTTGGGGGTACAACATATTTATAATGATTATTTGGCTTCCACGCTAACTTGTTGATTATTTGTTTTTATCCTCTTCTCACACCTGCTTGTTTCTGCTGACAAAATATACTTCAGAGTTCCTATCATCGGTAGTAGATAAAATTCTAGATATAAAGGCTTTATTTAATGTTATCCTTGCTATCAAAGTATAGCGTTCTAAATGAATTCATAAATTTTCTGCTTGCAGGTCATGATTGATAAAAACATTCGGTAACGATGTTACAAATTGTAGCTAACGAAGAAAAAGAATTCTATCTCTGAGTAAATGAAAAAAAAAACCTTGTCTACATCTGTAGTACATGTAAATGATGAAACGTGCAAATTAAGGAGCTAGGTACAAAGGAATTATTTCGCTGATTAAATTACCAAGTTCCTCAGATTCACACAAGATCACGGAAAGCGTGAAGCAAGAAAGTGAAAAAAAATAAATGAATAAACATCATTCAGTTGCATTTTGTTGAGGTCATCTTTTGTCTTCTACATTTTTCACATTTTGTCGCACCTGGCCCCGAGACCATACACTAAAAACAGACTTAATTCAAAACTTCAAATCAATATAACTTTTGAAATAATTTTGATAACAGAACGTTAACGTATGTGTTATAAAAGACAAGTTATTCAAAATAAAAATTTTAACAAAAGTCTGTTCTCAGATTATGGTCTTGAGACCTGGGCTTCGAAGGTTTATAGTTTTCTATTTCTTTTTTTTTTAAGAAACAGTCCTTAGACATATATTATCGTGATGTTGAGGTTAATAACATCCATGTGATATTATTGACTTTGTCGTGAATTCATACAACATAATTCTTCAGGCCCGTAGGGAGTAATATGAGCCCGTTAACGTTATAATTAAATCGAGATTGAGACAACTAGTATTCCGATCTATTTTTGAAATCTCTAACACGATTTCATTCTGAGCTATAGCTCCAACCATTCATTCTTCAATAAAAAAAGGGGCACCGACCTCTTGTCTTTGTAACAAAGAATTGGAAACTCTCTTTACAGCACTTGATATTATTAACAATTATATTAATCTTTTTTTACTTCCGAAATAGCCAATAGAATGCATTGTAAACAATGACATATTTTGCATGCGGAAGAACTTACTTTAAATTCAGGGGTGGGGAGGGGTGTACTTGGAGGCATTTGCTTTATGACAGCGGTTTTAGTCATATTGAAGGTTCAATATATGTATTAAGACATGATTTTTCTTTTCTTTTAAAAAGTAAAATTTTGAATACAAATTAAGTAACACTACTTTAATGGCCCAGTATGTCAAGGATAAAATTCTCCAATGCTTCAAACTCCAAGGTCAAAGGTATCCAAAGAAAGAACTTGTGATAATGGATAAACTGTACCTGGTAAATATGAAACCATTCAAAATTTATGGAAGAAATTTGAGTTTTGATTTTAAATTAGTAGACAAAGTCCAAGATCAAGGAAAAAGTCCCCGTATTTATTGATCAAATACGGAAATTCTCAATTCAGTATACAATGCAAACCAAGTCCGAACAATTGATATGGAACAAGTCAGTCAAAATACGACCCAATGAAAGGGTATATTTGCGAACAAGGTCATTATAATGACTATAAAATTAAGGAAATGCCGACACTAAATGAGGTTGTTTAAATACCTGTAACATCAACTTTTTAGGGAGTACCATAAAATATCTGGAGATAACTAACAGTTTTCAAGATCAAAAGTTCATAGAATAATACAAAATAGGAGCAGAGCAAACACGGTCTTCCAAAACATCAGAGATGGATCAAGTTACCTTGGAGCAAGTTCTCGAGTAGCGAATAAGATGGTATATATTCAGCACCATAATGGGCAGGTCATAGTAGAATATTACTACATAAATGATGAAAGCTGAGGTCATCTAGTTTGTCATACAATTTAGATGTTGGTTGTCCTTTATCGTTTAAAGTCAATAAAACATCAAAATATGAAACAGAGGTGGCAGACTCTGTGGTGTCTTTTTTTTATATATATATATATCAAATCGACATAGGAATGAAAAATAACCATTGTTTATTGATAAAACATAGTCGATATATCTTAAATGTTAAAGTAAAGGTTAATTGGGAATATTTGTTAACTTCTGAACTTTGATAAAATAGAATACAAAATCATTTTAAAAGAAAGAAATGGTTTTAAATCTAAAGGGTGTTAAGAAAGTTCATTCCACATTTTTTCTTTTATTTTTGAGATATTTACAAGTTGTGATATTTCATGTTTACAGAGTCCATTTTTGTAACTGATAAGGTTTTGTCTATTGTTGAATCAGTAAGTAGAGGGTAGGTATTAAAACAGATTATGCCTGTGCAGGAAAATTATGGATGACGTATATTTGTGACATTATTAAGCACACAAGTCAAGACATCCCTTCAAATATTATGCAAAAATTATCAAGTTGGTGAGAATTTTCAAAATAACAAACGTTTTCTTTTGAAAAGTGATCTATCGTTCTTATACCTACGTTCATCAGCTTGTCTGATGCAAGTTAAGCTATAAGTAAATGATACTTTATTTTCACTCAAAATGACCAGCATTTCTATCAGCCATGTGCTTCAAAGATCTTATATATATTTTTTCATATGGAAGAAAAATCCTATAATTTCCTGTTAGAAACGAGTTGCTTTAAATCTAAAGCACACTCTTGTGATTTTGTCATACTTGAATATTCATCTTTGTAGTTAAGCACTACTTTGAAATTTTTGAAAATATTTCATCATGGAACGAACTTTTTTAACACCCCTTAGATATATATTAAAAAGTCCTTTCTTTACCATCTCTCCCCAGTATAATCTTGATGAAGATGTATAATTTTAAATTTTAATGTTTTAACCTATACACAAGTATTCCAACAAAAATTACATCCAGACAAAGTCTACGTCACTTTTCAGCTCGATTTGTAAACGTGAATGTTGCTGCATCCAAAAACATGCATACACACCATAAATGGAAAACCATGTGAGGTAATTATTTCTGAAATTACAATCAGGATTGAAAAGCACCTGAAACATCAATTAGGATGAATAGAAATTATATGATTGAACACAGAAGAATATTTTCTTAAATGTTTTATAAATATCTTGATTTAAAAAAAAAATTTCTTTTATATAATCTTTTAATAAAATAGTCATAACAAAGAAAGGATGATCACATTTCATTGATTTAACTTTTTATTAGATAATGTTCTTCCAGCTTGTCTTTCAAGTTGGCCATTGTTACCTCTCTTTTGGAATACCGCTCTGCTTTAGACCATTAAATGACCCTTAGACGACACATTTAATACCAGCCGATTGGCTTGACGATTATTGAGGATTTAGTACGTAGTTTTCCTTTTCTCGTGGCGAAGTAGTATTAATTAATAATCTCCTCAATGTCATTTTGGATTTCACTTAACTGATGCTGGATCAATAGATTTCCGGAAATTGAAAAAAAAGATTATTAAGATTTTTTTTCAGAAACGAAGAACAGACGTAATCATCTATTCCAATATGTGAAAGGATTTTGCTGAATTCCACACAATCACACAATCTCTAATACTAGTATTCTTGTTTGAATTGTTTTATAATAGTCTATACTTTGTCTTGTTTGGAAGAAAGATTTCCTTTACTGCATAACAATAATCATACTCTAGTTCTGAATTTGATTTTACTCCTAAGATTTAAGATGCTACCGAGAATCCAATTTGTTTGGATCTCCATCTTTAAAAGGACTTATAATTTGTTCAATCTGATTTTGTTTTTGTAAGTTATAAAAGAAATGGATTCATATTTTGAGAATCTAGTAACCTGGTTAAGATTTAATAATTTTTTTTTATCTGAACCGACACAATAAACGAAAGTATGATTTTTTTGAACAATCCATCAAACAATAACAATACGATGTACTTGTAGTTTTGTATGAATTGTACCCGTATAGAATAATATAGGTTCCTTTTTTTGCCAATCCATAGGCTTTTTTCTAGACCAACTCTCCCATAATCTTAAATGTAAAAACTAACAAAAATGGGGTTTTTTCAGTAATCTCCTTTTAAAAAAAAAAAAGACATTCCGAGATAAAATATAACAAAACCAAATATTTCGTTGAAAAAATCTTAATTCAATATCCGTGTCAGCCAATGTAACAGCGCACTTAGTGGTTAGGTTAACTTGTACTATTATTTTTCTTAATGCACATGATTCACCAGAATCTAACGAATTTAACGTGTGAAACTAGATTGACAACGACCAGAAGAAATCTTAGGAGGACATTGTCTTAAAACCATTGCATAATTGTTTGTTAACTTTTTAAAGTGAAATCGTGAAATTTGAGTTTATAGATCAATAAAGACAATCCTGAATTCACTTAGAAAAGTTCTCCATGGGATCCCATCTCGAGATTTCAGGTC